>NW_025889794.1:0-29519 GCF_002878395.1 Capsicum annuum | reverse complement strand
TAAGTTTTTATTTACAAATTCATATGATTTTGAATGATTATACATGAGATTTGAATTAGGGTTCATACCCATTATTGTTATTTACAAGATTATGAGATTTTCAAGTGTTTATGAAGTTTAATTGCATGTCTATTTCTATAATTTCATGCCTATTGCAGTAAATTTTAGATTTTGGATTGATTTATCATTATTCTCAATATCAAGTATGAACTTTATGATGTTTTGACATGCACTTGATGCTTGGGTTATTAAGCCCAAGTTTATATGTTGATATTTCAAGAAAGATGATGCTTTAAGCATCTTATGATCAGATTAATTACAAATTTACAGTAAACCTTTGATTTTTTGATCCTCAGATAAGATTTAAAATCCACTTTACAAATTTATTACAGATTATAAAATTCAAATAGCTTTATTTAAAGATTTAATCAGAAAAATGCATAATTGGTTTCATAATAAACCCTTATGCTAGTTTTGAAGTGGATTTCCATCAGAATGAGCACATATTTAAAGGGTGTAGCATTTATCACCAAGTGGGAAGTGTGGAATTAGCGTACCCTATCTTTCATAGGACCACATAGCCAACGTAGGTACAAATTATCAAATTATTCCCACTTCTATATGGATGACAGTTAAAGATGTGATCACTTAGCTTAGGTTATACTTCTTAGAAAGAGTATGACACTTCTCCCCATCATGAGGTTTTCCTCTTAGGAGAACTGAACGTTGGACTCCATGTTAGCTCACATGGTTTATGTCGGTTAGAAGAACCTCCCTTGAAGAATAGTTTAAAAGAATTTTCTGAAAGTTTTAAGTTTACAGCATATCAAAAAAGAATAACAAAAAATATTTTAGAAAATTAAGTGTAAAGGCTCACAAGTTTTACTCAAATTATGATTTACAGAAAGATATTTTCTTTAGATTTTAGCTTTCAGATTTCAGATTCATAACTGAGCTATTTTTACACTTAGACAGTATGATTTATAGACAGAATACTAGTACAACTTTCAGAACTAAATGTTATGACTCACTAGATTTCAAGTATGATTTGTTATTCATGATTACAGATTTCAATATTCCAGCTTATGTGAATTATTTATATTTAACATGCATTCTTCTACAAATTATGATGATAAGATGATGTTTTTACTTATGAATTCACCCTCGATATACTTAGTACATCCTCAAAGTACTGATCCACATATACGTCTATATGCTACATTGTCTCATAATATAGGTATGAGTTTAGTTGTGGCACGCATACCATATTCAAACAGTTTGTAGCTTCTAGTCAGCAGGTGATAAATCCTTTTAATTCAAGGGCTCTAGTCAATCATATAGTTTGAGAAGTATTTTATTTTTCTTATTTCAGTTGTACTAATTTGGGATAGCTGGGGATCATGGCCCGACTACCTATAGTCAATACTAGTACAGGCTTCATAGATAGTCAATAGATTTAATGTATTGATTCCAATGTTGTTTTATAAAGTAGCATGTATTCATTTTAATTTAGTTATGTATTGATCAGATTCAGAAAAGAGTCATCTTATACTTATTTCGTTTAGATTTATGTATTTTATTGTGTTGCTTATGAGTTATTCTAGTAGAAGGGTTAGGTTAGGATCGCTTATGGTCCTAAGCACCGTGTGATATCTCGGGACCCATTTTTGGAGTGTTATAGTACTAGAAGTATAGTGCCAACCGTATGATGTCCTATGTCTAGCCTAGATGATTCTATTCTGCCTAAGGAAGGTTCTAGAGTACTATCATATGCTTGGGTAGGAGTTGGCCTTTGTGGTTGTACATTGGTTAGTGTTGGAGACTAAGTTGCTGCCTAGGGTACGAGTGGTGGGTACCACTCGTATGTTAGGGTACAGTTTGGGTAGTGTGGTCGTACTCTCTTATAAAATTTTTTATAGTTTAAGTTGGGGGTATTCTACATATTTACCCTCTTAATCCCTTATGACCTCACGACTTAAACACTTTTCGAACTTTTTTGCCCTATTATTCTCAATCAAAAACACTCTAAACACTCTCAAATCTCTCTCAAGCTCTTGGTTTAAGAAGAGGCTAGGGTTTTCTTCAAGATGGTCAATTAAGGCTCTCAAGGGTGGTTTCTCTCCATACTCTTTGGTATCTAAGGCATGTTACTCCTCTCTCATTTTTTGTTTAACTAAATTGATATTGCAATGAATGGTTTTAATGAATTGATTATGGGTATTATTTGGTTATGAATTATATGTTAGGGGGTTTTGGTTGTAAATAGATGGATATTATTTTCCCATATTTTACTTATGGTTTTTCATATTATAATTGTGGTTTGAATATGTGGTTTCAAGGGAATGGTCAATTGGTACTTGGTTTTGGTTTTGAAAATTATATGCCATCCACATGTTTTTCAAAATGCCTATGAGAATGGTTTTGCCACATGGTCTTACTTTTATGGAAACTATTGCATTGCATAATATGGCAGTGGAACCTAACTTGGTTTAAATGGTTTTAAATAATTTTGTAATGCCTTGGTGGCCATGGTTTTGGAAAATTAGAAATTATATGGGGTATATAGAAATTCCTTAGGTGTTGGGTAATGACATTGATTGCATGCTATAGTCGGCATGGTGATACCACTTTATAAAGCCTTGATTAATAACTTCCAGAATTGGTTGGTTGGTAATGTGCTAATGGTTTTAATTGGGTAATAATAGCGGGTTGTGATACCTTACCATGAAGGTGTGAGTCTGATGGATAGACACTTAAACTCTTGTTTGCCGACATAAAGGTTGGTCATCGTGACCTTATACTTGTAGGGTACATGAGAATCCCTTAAGTTATACTTATATATATGTATCATGGAGGGTGAAGGGTACATGGGAATCGTCGACCCCTGTGATATCTTTGATTCGTGCGGCTACACATACTAGGGCCGATTCAAGGGGTAACACTGGACCCATATAGACCAGGGCTAGTTCTAGGATGGTTAAGCCAGACATACCCTGGTTAATGGTTTTAAAGGTATGCTAAACCCGATTCCCTTTCCCGACATGAATTATATATATATGTATGTATGTATGGATGTGATTGCACATAGTTATTTACTTGCTTTTAAATGTTGGAATTATTTTATCCTTACTCCTAAGTACATGATAGTGTTCACCCACTTACCCATCTTTGAGCGCTGTATCCCCACATTATGTAGGACCCGACCATACTATTCCTCTTTTTCAGTAATTGTATTCGGGGACAACTTTGTGTTGGATTGAAGTGGTAGCTTCCATACTCTGGAAGGCTCTATTCCATGTTATGGATTTCTCTACATACTTTTGTCATTTCATAGACTTTAATTTTGGCTATGGTCGGAGGCATGTTCTGATCGGGTATTGTTTTATTTTTGGATAGAGGCTTTGTGGGACTACTTTGAGTTCTTATAGGTCGTGTCGGCGTTAGCATTGGTATTGGTATTGGGGCTGACACCATTTGACTATATTTGATTTGAGATTGTTCTATTTTGTTATGTTATATATATATTTGGAATTTTATCAAATAAAAGGTCTAGGTCGGTTATGTTTAGGTATCAGGGGTGGTCTTCGATCCTGGTTGGGCTTGAGGCACCCAACACAACTAGGCCCTGGTTCGAGTTATGTCAAATTGGTATCAGAGCCTTAGGTTTATGCTCACTTGGGAGTCCACTTAGGATATGTAGTGCTTCACACTCATAAGGGAGAGGCTACAAGGCATTTAGGAATGTTAGGTTGCTAGGGTAGAGGAGGGCCCTTTAGTTTTTTTAGATGAAGTGGAAAATATTTTCTAAGTTATTCATGCCACTAATGTGGAAAGTATGGAGTTTGCAGCCTATCAGCTAAAAAATGTGGTGTACAATAGCTATGAGGAGTGGGAATATGCTAGGGGTGATGATGATGAGTTATCTTCATGGGAGAGGGAATATGCAAGGGGTGATGATGATGAGTTATCTTCATGGGAGAATTTCTCTAATGCATTTCTAGACCACTTTTTTCCTCAGGAGTTGAAGGAAGCAAAAATCAAGGAGTTTATTAATCTAAAGCAAGGGAAGTTTGCTTTGGGACTATCTCATAAGTTGATTCTTGAGAGTAAGATTGCCTTATTAATCAAGGACATAGATATCTCTAGGCTGATTGTGTACACATAACATGTAGAGAATGAGAAGAAAAAGCTGGGGTCTACTCTCTCTTATGTGACCCCATTTATGGCTATGTATTTTGGTTTTGGTCCGAAGTATGTTCTGAATGCTTTTTTCTATTTCTACCCCGGTGGTGACTCTATGATTGCTAAAAGAGTCTATAGGGGCGTGTGGTATTGTTGATAGGAAATAAACTTTGATGGATTTATTTCAATTAGATATGGTGGATTTTGATGTTATATTAGGGATGGATTGGTTGCACTCGTGCTATGCATCTCTAGATTGTCAAACTCATAAGATTGTCTTTAAGTTCCCTAATGGGATAGTTATTAAGTGCTTGGGTGACTCCCTAACTCCTAAGGGAAAGTTTATATCTTATCTTAGATCACAAAGATAATCTCCAAAGGGTGTCTCTATCATCTGGTCCAGGTTTAAGATTCTAACTCGGAGGGTCCTTCTTTGTATTTTGTCCTAGTGGTAGATAAATTTCCTGAGGTCTTCCCGGATGACCTTCCTGTTGTTCCTTCAGATAGGGAGATTGAATTTGGGATTGATCTTTTTTCAGACACTCATGTAATTTATATTCCTCTGTATAGAATGGCTCCAGCTGAGTTGAAGAAGAATAAGGAGAAACTAAAGGATCTTTTAGATAATGGTTTCACCCATCCTAGTGTGTCCCCGTGGGGTACACCAGTGTTATTCGTGCGTAAGAAGGATGGTTCCCTTTGGATGTATATTGATTAAAGATAGTTGAATAAGGTGATGGTAAATAATAAGTATCCTCTTCCAAGGATAGATGATTTGTTTGATCAGTTGCTAAGTTTTTTTCCAAAATAAATCTTTGATCCGGGTACCATCAGTTAAAGATTAGGGAGGAGGATATCCCTAAGACTTCCTTCTGTACTTGGTATGGGAATTATAAGTTTCTGGTTATGTCTTTTAGGTTGACCAATGCCCCGATGACATTTATGGATTTGATGAATGGGGTCTTTCATTAGTTTCTAGATTTTTTTGTCATTCTGTTCATAGATGATATTTTGGTATACTTTAAGAGTGAGGTAGATCATACTAATCATCTATGTGTGGTGTTGAGACCTTGAAGGAGCAGCAGTTGCATGCCAATTTTTTAAAATATTGATTTTGGTTAAATGTTGTCACTTTTCTAGGTTATATTATTTCTAGTGAAGAGATCATGGTGGATCCCAAAAGGTTACAGTGGTTAAGAAGTTGCCTAGACCCATGACTCCAACTGATATTTGGAGCTTCTTGGGTTTAGTGGGTTATTATAGGAGGTATGTAGAGAGCTTTTCTTCTATAGCTTCCCTATTGACTAAGTTGACTCAGAAGAAGGTAAAATTCTTGTGGTATAATACTTGTGAGGGTTGTTTTGAAAAGCTGAAGGATAAGCTAACTTCGACTTCAATTTTGACTTTGCCTGAAGGTATGAATGGGTTTGTTGTCTATTATGATGCTTCTCGTATGAGACTTGGTTGTGTTTTGATGCAGCATAAAAAGTTGGTAGCTTATGCTTCTAGAAGTTGAAGGTGTATGAGAGGAATTATCCAACTCATGATTTGGAATTGCTAATTATGGTGTTTGCATTGAAAATACAACATCACTATTTATGTGGAATGCATGTGGACATTTTTCCTAATCATAAAAGCGTACAGTATCTGTTTACTCAGAAAGAGCTTAACCTCAATCAAAGGAGATGGTTTGAGCTTCTCAAGGATTATGACACAAGTCTTCACTACTATCCAGGTAAAGCTAAATGGTTTTTGATTCTCTTAGAAGGTTATCCATGGGGATTCTAGCTCATATGGATAAGGAGAAGTGGGAGTTGGTGAAGGATATTCACCATTTGGCTAAGCTTGGAGTTTGCCTCTTGGACTATGAGGATGGTGGTGTGTTCATTTAAAAAGGGGCACAGTCGTGTCTTGGTGCTGAAATCACGGAGAAAAAAGTGTAAGATCCTGTGTTGATGAGGATTAAGGGTGATATTGGTGGGAAAAGGGTGATGGTCTTCGAGATTAGTGGTGATAGTACTTTGTGGTAACAAAGAAGATTATGTGTTCCTACCATTGATAGTTTATGAGAGAGGATATAGGTTGAGGCATATGATTTGCGTTAGGTTGTACACCCTAGTTTAATGAAAATGTATCATGACCTCAAGAAGATATGTTGGTGGAATGATATGAAGATGGATGTGGCTAATTTTATGGTCAAGTAAATGGTGTGTCAACAAGTGAAAGTTGAGCACATAAGGCTCAGAGGATTGTAGCAAGAAATTGAGTTATTAGAGAAGAAGTGGGAAGTAATCAATATCAATTTCGTTATCAGTCTTCCTTGGTCTCAAAATTAGTTTGATTCAGTTTGGGTCATCATGGATAGAATGAAAAGGCTGCTCACTTTTTGCCAGTGAGGACTAACTTTTTGGTTGAGAATTATGCAAGGTTGTATCTCTAAGAGATTGTGAAGTTGTATGGTACCTATTCCTATCATCTCTCGTTGTGGTACATAGTTGTAATCACACTTTTGGTGGTCATTTCAGAAAGGTTTGGCGACCAAGGTTAGTCTGAGTTCTGCTTCCTACCCACAGTCAGATAGGCAAGCAGAGAGAACTATTCAGACATTGAAAGATATGCTTCGTGCTTGTGTGATTCATTATGGTGGTAGTTTGGTTGAGCGTTGGCCTTTTGTGAAGTTTGCTTATAATAATAGCTACAGCTCTAGCATTGGGATGGGTTCATTGAAGCATCGTATGGTAGGAGATATAGATCTACTATTAGGTGGTTCAAGGTTGGTGAGGTAAAAATATTCAGTTCGAATTTGGTTCACAAAGCAATGGAGAAGGAAAAGGTGATTCAGGATAGACTTAAGGTTGCCAAATGTTTCCAAAAGTCCTATCCTGATGTAAGGTAAAGAGATTTAGAGTTTCAGGTTGGGTATAAGGTATTCCTAAAGGTATCTCCCATGAAGGGAGTGATGTGGTTTGGTAAGAAGGGAAAACTCAGTCCCCGATATGTTGGTCCTTATATAGTTTTGAGGAGGGTTGGTATTGTTGCGTATGAGTTGGAGTTGCCTTCTAGTTTGAGCTCTATTCATTTGGTATTCCATGTTTCTACTTTGAGGAAGTGTATGAGTGTTCTGTCTTAAATTGTGCCTATCAAAGGTATTGGTATCTCAGATTTCTTATCTTATGAGGAGGTCCCAATTAAGATTTTAGATCGACAGGTTCGTCAGTTATGGACTAAGGATATAGCTTCGGTCAAGGTTTTATGGAGGAGCCGTAAGGTTGAAGAGGCTACTTGGGAAGCAGAAAAGGACATGAAGTCCAAGTATTTGTTCTTGTTTTCTTCTTTGGAAATTCGTGTGGAAGGTATGCGTTCTTCATCATACTTTTGTTTTCTAACTTAGCTAAAGGAAAGATTGATTTCCCTGCATCTTTGTTTTCTAACTTGGTTAAAGGTTCTAGTTGGAGTGGTGAGGGTGTAAATCGTTATTGTACTACCTTGTTCCATCATTCGGGAATGAATGACCCAAGTTGGGGAGAATTAAAACACCCTGGGTTATGATCCTTAGAAAATTTCTAGAGTTTGAGCTTCTGGACATCATACAATTGGGGGTACTAATCATATGATAGGGTACATTTTAGGTCCCTCAACTCGTGTGTTGATCAGTGAGGTTTGGTTGGTTTCTATACAAGGTACGAATTGATATCATACCACACGTATGTTATGGTACTGTAAGTATAATGCCAATTTTATAATGTCCTATGTCTATCCTTGATGATTCTATTCTTCCTAAGGTACGGTTCTAGGGTACTTGTTGTATGCTTGGGTACGAGTTAGCCTTTATGGTCATATGTTGGTCAGTGTTGGAGACCAAGTTGGTGCCTATGGTATGAGTGGTGGGTACCACTCATATGTTAGGGTATGGTTTGGGTTGTGTAGTTGACCCTTCTATAGGGATTTATACAATTTAAGTTAGAGGTATTTTAGATATTTCCCCTCTAACCCTTTATGACCCCACGACTTAAAATAGTTTTGGGACTTCATTTACCCTATTATTCTTAATCAAAAACACTCCAAACACTCTCAAATCTCTCTCAAGATTTTGGGTTAAGAAGAGGCTAGGGTTTTCTTCAAGGTGGTCAATTAAGGCTCTCAAGGGTGGTTTCTCTCTGTACTCTTTGGTATTTAAGGTATGGTACTCCTCCTTTATTTTTAGTTCAATTAAATTCATGTTTTAATGAATGGTTTTCATGAATTAATTGTGGGTATTGTTTGGTTATGAATTATATGTTGGGTTTTTTTGTTATAAATGGATGGATATTGTTTTCCCATGCTTTACTTATGATTTTTCATATTATAATTACTTTTTGAACACATGGTTGCAAGGGAATAGTCAATTAGTGCTTGGTTTTGGTTTTGAAAACTATATGCCCTCAATATGTTTGTTAATGTCTATGAGAATGGTTTTGTCACATGGTTTGAGTTTTATGGAAACTATTGCATTGCATAGTATGGTAATGGAACCCAAATTGGTTTAAATGGCTTTAAATGATTTGGTAAGGCCTTAGTGGCCATGGTTTTAGTAAATTGGAAATCATGTGAGGTATATAGGAATCTCCTAGGTATTGGCTAATGACTTTACAAGCAAGCTATAGTTTGTATGGTGATACCACTTTATAAATTCTTGGTTAATAACTTCTGGAATTGGTTGGTTATTTATGTCCTAATAGTTTTAATTAGGCAATAATAGATGGTTATGATAGCTTACCCTAAAGCTGTGAGTCCGATTGACGGACACTGGAAACTCATGTTTGCCGACATGAGGGTTGGTTATGGTGACCTTTTACTTTTGGGGTATATCGGAATCCCCTAAGCTATACTTGTATATATGTATCATGGCGGATAAAGGGTAGATGGGAATCCCTGGCCTCTGTGATATCTATAAATCATGCGGCTACACGCATGGCTCGTTTAGGAGGTAACACTAAACCCATATAGCCCATTGGTGGTTCTAGTATAGTTAAGCTATACATACCCTGGTTAATGGTTTTAAAGGCATGCTAAACTCGGTTACCTTTCCCGACATAAATTTTATATATATGTATATATGTATGTATGGATATAATTGCACATGGTTATTTACTTGGTTTTAAATATTTGCATTATTTTATCCTTACTCTAAGTACATGATAGCGTTCACCCATTAACCCATCTTCGGGGATTGTATCTCGACCAATGTAGGAACCGGCCATACTACTCCTCCTGTTCAGTGATTGGATTTGGGGATAGATTTTTGTTAGATTGAAGTGGCGAGCTTCCATACTCTGTAAATCTCTATTTCATGTTATGGATTTCTCTACATACTTTTGTCATGTCATAAACTTTGATTTTGGATATGGTTGGGGGCATGTATGACTAGGTATTGTTTTACTTTTTGATAGAGGCTTTGTGGGACTAATTTTGGTTGGTAAGTGCGGTGTCGGCATTGGTATTGGTATTGGGGCTAATAGTGTTTGATTGTTTCAGATTTGTTATTGTTACATTTGGTTATGTTATATATATATTCGGAATATTATCAAATAAATGGTGTAGGGCAGTTATTTTGGACATCAGGGGTGGTCTTCGATCTTGGTTGGGCTTGAGGCACCCGACACAACTGGGACCTGGTTCGGGTTATGTCAAAGAGCTAAATGGTTGAGGAAGTTACTTGGGAACCCAAGGAGGACATGAAGTCCAAATATCCTTTCTTCGTCCCCATTTCGGGTAATCATGCATGAGGTATGACTATTCCTTAAGATTCTTGTTTCTAACATTGTTAAAGGAAATTGTAATTACTTGGCATCTTTGTTTTCTATATTTTGCTAAAGGTAAGTGTGTTTTGTTTTGAGTCAAATCGTGCTAATAAATGCCCTATCCTATCATTCGAGGATGAATGATTCCAAGGGGGGAGCATGTAACGCCCCAAGTTTTTGGTCCTTGAAAAAATTTCTAAGATCTTATCTTCACTGTCTTGACTATGACTTATCCCTATGAGTCGTAGAGTGTCTTGAAAGGTCATGTAACCCTAGTCGTAAGGTATCCAGTGAATGGTTCTTGAGTTGATTTCTTGAGTATGTCTTAAAGATACGAGTCATAGGGAGTTTTAACGGGTCCAAAGGACCCAATCGTAACCAAAACAGTAAGTATATGGAAAAGTTCTGCTCTGAGTACGAGTGGCTCACTAAGAGTTGTAAGGACTTGTTATGAGTCATGGGGTTCAAATCGAAGGATGTCCAGTTTTACCTAATTGGGTTCTGTATTGACTATGATGGGACCCTATGAGTTGTAGGATCCCATTACAAGTGACACCGATTGAGTCGTAGGGTCACCAGTGGGGGTACGTCCCGAGAACTGTCTTGGCTACGACTCAGGGTGAGAGCCGTAGTGAGACTATATGAGTCGTATAGTGACCTATAGTCACTGACAACTAAATTTTATCTTTTAATTTGAGAGCACTTTAGGAAATTCCCTTTGTCACCCAATTAAAAGCCCATGTTCATAAAACACTTAATATTTCTCATTCATCACATACTAAAACACTTCAAAGCTCTCTAAAATTCTCTCAAAAAGCCATACTTAGGGTTTCCAAGAAGTAGGTCACCCAAGGGCTCAAGGGTTGAATTCTTTTCGTGAAACTTGGTATTTCAGTCATGTTACTTTCCCTTATTGTTAATTTGTTAAAAGTATATATTTTAAGTATTGTTAATCATCTATTGATGTTGGCTATGAAACTAGAGTTGAAGCGATTAAACTATGTTTCCCATGATTTACTTGTGATTATTCATGTTTTAATTATAGTTTTAAACTCGTAGGTGCATAGATACGGTAAATGAACTAGGGAATTGTGAATTTCCCCATTCTTGTGACTTTTGAAGTGGTTATGACCTCAAACCCATATTTTGAAATTCATTTGAATATGAAATGTTTGCATATTGAACTACTCTTGAAGTTTTGCATAATGTAAAAAGCTAATGAGGCATAATAGTTTTGAATTAAACCTTGTGGGTTTTGTGTTTTCATAAGCTATTGCATAATTTAACCAAACCAAGGGGATTGTGAATTCTCGTAAGCGAAATAATTATTTGGGCATGTTGTTGTTACCTTACAAATGTAGTTGGTATGACGATACCAACAATGTATGCGTTGATGTAAAACATGATTCAATGAATGAGAATGTGTTATAATTATTTTATTTGAAATTTAATGAGGGTTGTGTAGCTAAGTCATGAAAATGGAGGTCCTGAAGGACCCACACTGGAAACTGCAGTTGCCAACGTGGGGATCATATGATCGGGAGGTTTGAGTACCCCTTAATATTATTATCATATGATTGGAAGGTTTGAGTCCCCACATTATATTACATGATTTGGTATTCATGTTGCCTTGATATACAGGGAGGTTCGAGTCCCTTATAGAGCATATGTATACCCTCTGGTTCATGCGGCCACACGCATTGGAGCCTTACCATCTAGGGGAGAGCTGGGCCCATACAACCCGTGGATTCCTTTGTATGTTGAGATAGTTGAGCTTTACAATCCAGACTATAGTTTTAAAGTGCATGTTAAGCCTTGTTCCCCATCCTGTCATGTGATATATATATATATATGTATGTATGAATAAGCATTTGATTATGTTCATTGGATTTAAATGATTTCAACTGTTGATCATGACATTATATTGTCCTTATCCCCAAGTTACATACTAGTGTTCACCCAACTAACCATCTCTGAATGCTGTATCCCTAAGCGATGCAGGCACCTAAGCTACCTCTAAGTTTCCTGCATAGAGTTAGGTGGATCGGCTCAGTTCGTAGGTTTGTTGTGGTGATGTGGTCAACTTTCATACTTTGGAAGGCTTAGATATTTCATCAATTATTATCATAGGCTAGAGTTGATAGTTTCATCATCATTAATATTATTATTTTTATTCACATTGTCATCTGTCAAAGTCGGGGACATGTACCGACCAAGATTGTTTTTTGTTCTTTGTTTAGAAGACATTGTTGGATTACTGTGGACTTGGCCTATGATGGTTAGTTGTTTTTGCCAATTGTTGGTTATGGATCATAGAAGTTTCTTTGTTCAGAATTCTTTCAACATAGGGGATATTGTGTTTTGTAGGTTTTGCTACAGGGGGTGATCTTCGGTCCACGTGGGACTTGAGATGCCCGTCACATCTGTGTTCTAGTTTGGGCCATGACACTTTTTAAATGCATTCTTGAGTCTCCTAAACTCATGATTAGGTGGCAAGAAACAATGGTGACAATCAAACCATGAATTTTTCTTGCCATGTTTCAATGTGAAAGATTTTGTATTTTTAGTGCAGTATGGACATGCTAACTTTCCAGCTGTCATCCACCTGGACAACGTTCCATAAGAAGAGAAATCATTAATAGTCCACATTAGATAGGAATGCAGATTGAAATTCTATTTAAGTGAAATGTCCTAAGTTTCAACCCCTTCATGCCATAAAAATTGTAGCTCATCAATCAAAAATTACAAGTAAACATCTATCCTATTTTTTGGATCATGGGCCAGGAATAACATAATTTAGAAATATATATGGATTAGGCATCAATATTTCAGGAGGAAGATTATATAAAGTTATAAATATAGGCCAACATGAATATGGAGTAGCACCAACAGAAAAAGGTGAGAAACCATCCATACACAAACACAACCAAAAATTTTGTGGCTCAACTGCAAAATATGGATAAGTCAAAATGCTTCCTAGCCGCTCTATTAGATGGTTGCTATATAACATCAGGGGTCCTGCTATTTAAACTTTGCCATCTCATATGAGGAGCTGAGTTGTTTGATGCATACAACCTCTTCAACCTTGATCTAAGAGGTAAATAATATATCGCCTTAATAATAATTTTATTTCCACGACAACCACACTTATGGCGAGGGTGTTGAAAAAACATACAAGACTCTAGTTTAACATCTTTTTTAAAGTATAACATGAAACCATTTTCACTACAATTAATTTTAATCGAGAAGAGACTTAACTTTAAAACCATTCTTTTTGCCTTATAGAAAGAATCACAGAGCTCTAAAGCGGGGTATACTAACTCTTTAATAAGGTCTATCATAGAGTCCATTCCTTTTTCAATAATATTTCAATCAGATTTGATACTTACTAATCTAAAAATAGAAAATTGATAGCGCGAACACCCATGGATGACTAGCAATATGCAATTCTTCATAAAACAGTGCGCTTCTTTATCGGGAACACCTTCGACATTTTCAATAACGCCCTGGGTTTTTTAGTCCTTGAAAATTTTCTAAAAGTGTATCCTCATTGTCTTGACTATGACTCACCCTATGAGTCATAGGATATCTTGATGGGTCATGCGACCCTAGTCCTAAAGGGTCTAGTAAATAGTGCTTGAGTTGCTACCTTGAGTATGAATTAGGGATACGAGTCGTGGGGAGTCTTGACGGGTCCTAGGAACACAAGTCATAAAAAAATCAGTCATGTAGTGGCTAAGTGATGCTCTAAGTATGAGTGGCTTACAAAGATTCGTAAGGATTTGTTACGAGTCATTGGGTGCAAATCGTAGGATGTCGAGTGTTTACCCAATTAGGTTTTGTGTTGACTACAACTGGACCCTACGAGTAGTAGGGTCCCATTATGAGCAATACCATTTGGGATGTAGGGTCAATAGTGTGTGTGTTCCCTAGGAACTATCTTGGCTACGAATCAGGGTGATGAGTCGTAATGAGACTATACAGCCGTATAGTGACCCGTAGTCATTGACGATTAAAATTTAACATTTAATTTGAGGGTAATTTGGAAAATTCCCTTCTTTCCTAATTAAAACCCCACGTCCATAAAGCACTTAAGGAGGTTATATTTCATACTTAACATACCCAAACACTTTAAAGGATCTCTCAAATTCTCTCAAGTAGCAATACTTAGGGTTTCCAAGAAGTAGGTCATCCAAGGGCTCAAAGGTTGAATTTCATTTGTGAAACTTGGTATTTCATGTTTGCTTCTCTTCCCTCATTGTTAATTTGTTAAAAGTATATATTTTAAAGTATTGTTCTTGAGATATTTGTGTTGATTTTGAATCAAGGGTTGAGGGTTTGAATATTTACTGATTGAACAATGCTTCCTACGGTTTTCATATGATTATCCGTGCTTTAATTAAAGTTTTTGAACTTGTGGGTGTATGGGTAAGGTGAATGAACAAGGGAATTGTGATTTACCCCAAACTTGTGACTTTTGAAGTGATTATGGCTCCAACCCCATATTCTGAAGTTGGTTTTTAATTATGAGAAATATGAGAATTTGTAAAATTGAACCAAAGGGGTTATGAATTCCCCCAATTGATGATAATTTATTTGGCATGTTAGTTTTACCTTGCAAGTGTAGTTGGTATAATGATACCAATAATGTATGCCTTAATGTGTAATCTGGTTCAATGAATTAGAATATGTGATGCTTGTTTTAATTGGGCTTTAATGAGGGTTGTGTAGGTGAGTCATGAAAGTAGAGGTCTGATTTGCTATCAAAATATAGCACTTTCGATGCCTAAAATTATGAAAATATGCAAGTTTCTAGGTTGTTTTGTTAGATATGATGTGTTTTAGGTATGTTTGCAGGAAACTAGATTTTGGATGCTAAGTTTGTGAAAAAGATGAAAAATAGTGTTTTTTTGCTACTTATTTTACCAATCTTTGATGTTCGTGACACTTTCCAGATTATTCATGACCAAAGCATGGGCTGGAATTAAAGAAGAGCTGAAAAAAGACTTTCAACACCAACTTATTCAACATGCGGACCGCATGTAGCACACGTGGTTCGCATATAGGCAAAGGATGTGTCAGAAGTCCAAAATCCCAAGAGGAGTTGTAGGATTTTTGGTCTAAGCACATACAGTGGCCAAATGCATCCAGCCTTAGGACGCATGTGCCACATACACTTAAGGCTAGGCCGCATGTAGACACCACATATGGTCACCGACTTTTTCTTCTTCTTTTTCTTCTCGTTCTATCTTTGGTTTTAGGGTTTCCTCATGTACTATAATACACCTTATGTGTTTTTAGTAGAAGTTATGCACTCTTGATACTCACAAATATATTTTGATTCCGAGATTTAATTTTGGTCTTAGAATTCTCTTGTATTAATTTTGGTTGATTAATTCAGTTATGATTTTGGGTTTTTACTTGTTATTTCATCTTATGCTTTCAATCATGAATATTGTTGACTATTTCACAAGCATGAGCGACTAAAAACATTCAGCTTAGGTTGTGGAAACCTTGGTGGATTAACGAAGTAGAGGAAGTGTTATTATTGTTCTAAACTGATACCCATGCATGCATTGTATTATATTCACTTTAATAGTTATCTTAGCAGTTGTAAACATTAGTATCCCACCTATATTATTGCTACTTACTCCAAAAGAGGAGTAGTTACTAGGAAAAGGTAATGACAATAGTAATTTAAAGTTCAGTTGTCGATCCACACTACTAGGTATTTTCTACGTAAGATGGTTAGATTTCATCTAATACATAGAGACTCAAAATGTAATAGTTAATTGGGATTAAGATAAGTGTTAGTAAGGTGACATCTTGAGACTCAAAAGGTAAAGGGTGAAATCTATCTTCTCATCCAAAAGATCGAAGATGGTGCATAACTTATCGATTCTGCATATAAGGTATTAAGTTGGTTAGAAAATGCATGATAAAACTACAGAGTTGAGAAGATAGAGGGAACACAATACCTAGTGTTCAGTTACGACTGATTACAATCAAAGTTGATATTTTCCACTTGTTTGATATTGCTACTCAGAACCCCCATTTACTTTTCCAGTCCTGCCACCACAACTCCATGTATTCCCTTAGGCTTCGACCCTAACCTTTTTAGGGTTACTATATTTGGCAGCCACTGTATCATCTTTAGAGTGGAGGTGGTTCTGAGGGGCTAATACTAGAAATTATAGTTACTGATGCACAGGTCTATATGACTGGGAGGTCCGAGTCCCCCTTATTATTACTATTATCATATGATTGGGAGGTTTGAGTACCCCAGATTATATTACATGATTTTGTACTCATGTCACCTTGATATACAGGGAGGTTTGAGTCCCCCATAGTGCATATATGTATACTTTCTAGTTTGTGTGGCCACATGTACTCGGGCCCTACCAGTTAGGGGATAGCTGGCTCTATATATCCTATAGGTACCTTTGTGTGTTATGATTGTTGAGCTATACAAATCTAGGCTAAAGTTTTAAAGTGCATGTTAAGCCTTTTTCCCTATCACGGTATGTGATATATATACATATATATGCATTTGATTATGTGCATTGGATTTGAATGATTTGAAACTGTTGATCATGGCATTATGTTATCATTATCCCTGAGTTTCACACTAGTCTTTACCCCACTAACTATCTCCAAATATAGTATCCCCACGCGATGCAGGTTTTGAAGGCAAGTGTATTTTTCTTAAAAAGAGTTAGGTAGATCGGCTTGGTTAGTTAGTTTATTATGGTGAAGTGGGGATCTTCCATACTTTGGAAGACTTATACATTTCATTTGTCCATATCATAGACTAGAGTTGGGAGTTTCATTATTATTAATATTATTATTTTTATTTTTATTGTCATCTGTCAGAGTCGGGACATATCCCAACAAAGAATGGTTTTGGTTCTTATGTTATAAGGCTTTGTTTAGATTACTAAGGATATTGGGTAATGTTGGTCAGTTGTTTGGACGGTCACCGATCGTTGGTTATAGACATGTCTTGAATTTTCTTAAGCTTAATGCATGTTATCTTGTTATATGTTCAGAATTTATCCGACAGTGAAGGATGTTGTGTTTGGTTTGGTTAGGTGTAGGGGTTGATCTATGGTCCACGTGGGACTTGAGATATCAATCATGGCCAGGCCCTGATTCAGGTTATGATAAGGGATAGTATCAGAGCCTAGATTTAGTGTCATTAGGTGTCCAAAAAAGCTCTGTCAAGTAGGGTTTCATTTATGGGTGTGTAGCATGCCACACTTATAAGGGATAGGCTACAACATATTTAGGAATTTTTTCTTTTCTTGTTGTTCTATTTTCTAGCTATAACGTCTAAGGTCTTGAATCTCTTTTTATTCCTGTATGTTCACTTTTCATATCATGCCTCCCAAATTTGATGCTCGTGAAAACCCCTTTGTCCCATCTGAGAACAATGTGGATAGAGATCTTCAAATTTTAGGAGTTCATACCCGATCTAGGGTCTCTGCTTCTTATTTCCCCGATGGAACTCCATTGGTTCCCCTATCCCTTCTCAAGCACCCCAGGCTGGTGTGTCTAATGCTGAGTTTTGCCAGTTGATTCATTTTCTTACCTAGTTGGTGGCCTCCTAAATTGAGCATATTACTTATGTTGCTCCATCATCTGAGGCCACTAGAGTTGGCCAATTTATGAGGTTGAGTCCTCTTCTTTTCACTGGTTCTAAAGTTGAGAAATATCCTTAAAATTTCATTAATGAAATAGAAACGATCTTTCATATAATGCATAATACTAATGTGGAGGGTGTAAAGTTCACTGCCTATCAATTGAAGGATGTATCATACTAGTGGTATGAAGAATGGGAGAAACTTAGGGGAAATGATTCTGAGTCTGCTTTGTGAGATATCTTCTCTAGTGCTTTTCTTTATCGCTTCTTTCCTCAAGAGTTGAAGGAGGTAAAAGCTGAGGAATTGTTGAATTTAAAGCAAAAAAGGATGATAGTAACGGATTATGTCTTGAAGTTTTATTAGTTTTCGCATTATGCTATTGAATTGGTGTCTAGCATGAGGGATAGAATGAGGAAATTTACCTGTAGGTTGTCCCATAAGTTGACCTTGGAAAGAAAGCCTGCCTTATTAAACAAGGATATAGACATATCTAGACTTATGGTGTATATGCAATAAGTGGAGGACTAAAAAAGAAGCAAGTGGAGATGAGTGAAAGGTATAATAAGAAGTTTTGCTATTTGGATCAGGGTGTAGGTCAGCAGCAAAGTGTAGGGGTGGTAAAAAGTGTTCTAAGAAGAAGTTAGGCAATTCTGGTTCCTACTCTACAGCTAGTGCTCCTTATCCAAAGTTGTAGAGTGATTCTTACTCTTAGTATAATAGTGCGTTTAGAGCACCAAAAGCCTCACCTCAAGCTATTAAGGCTGAATCAACTCCATCCTATCCTCCTTGTAGTTTTTGTGGTCAGGTACACCGTAGTTTTTGTGAAGAGGAGAGGAACAAGTGCATTAAATATGGTCAAATTGGTCATATGCAGAGGGATTATCCTTCTAAGGTTGCTTTTAGGGAAAATAAGATTCCTGTTGATATTTCATTAGCTCCCACACTGAAAGGTTCTACTTTTACTTTTGGCTTCGGTACTGGTCAGAACCATCTGTACACGTGTGCCACTCGCCAAGATTCTGAGGTGTCCACCAATGTTGTTACTAGTACTCTTAAACTCTTCTCTTGTAAGGTATATTTTCTACTTGATATCAAGTTTACTCTCTCTTATGTGATGCTTTATGTGGCTATCCATTTTGGCGTTGATACTGAATGTGTTTTGGACCCCTTCTCTATGTCCACCTTGGTGGGTGACTTTATTATGTCTAGGAGAGTCTATAGCGATTGTGTGATATTGGTTTATGGTAGAGAGACCTTCGTAGTTCTGATAGAGTTGGACATGTTAGACTTTGATGTGATTTTGGGGATTGATTAGTTGTATTCTTGCTATACGTCTCTTGATTGTCGGACCCGTAGGGTCAGTTTCCATTTCCCAAATGAGCCAGTGATCTAGTGGAAAGGTAGTTCCCTAGTACCTAAGAAAAGGTTCATCTTATATCTTAGACCCCAAAAATTGGCTTTTAAAGGGTGCCTTTATCACTTAGTGCATATTAAGGATTCTAGATTCGAAGGTGCGTCTATGCAAACCATTCCTATGGTCTATGAATTTTCTAATCTATTCCATGATAATATTCTCAGTATTCCTCCCGATAGGGAAATTGATTTTGGGATTGATCTTTTTATGAACACTCGTCCTATCTCTATCCCTCCTTATAGGATGGCTTCGACTGAGTGAAGAAAATCATAAAGTAGTAGAAAGATCATCTTAATAAGGGTTTTATCAGCTCTAATGTGTCTTTGTGAGGTTCTTTTATTCTTTTTTTGCGTAAGAAGATGGGTCCCTTCGGATATGTATTAATTAACTCCAACTAAATAAGGTGACTATGAAAAATAAGTATCCACTTCTGAGAATTGATGATCTCTTTGATTATCTTTAGGTTACTAAGATTTTTTCTAAGATTGATCTTCGGTCGAGGTACCATCAGTTGAATATTAGGGAGGCGGATATTTTAAAGCCTGCCTTCAGAACCTGGTAATGTCATTTTGAGTTTTTGGTGATGTTTTTTGTTTTGAATAATGCTCCGACAACATTTATGGATCTTACAAATTGGGTTTTCTATAAGTTCTTGGATTTGTTCATGATTATCTTTATCAATGATAATTTGGTGTATTCAAAGAGTGAGGTGGATCATGTCGACCTCTGTCTAGTGGTGTAGGCCCTAAGGGATTAATATTTATATGTAATGCTCTCTAAATGTGAGTTTTAGTTGAATGTTGTGACTTAATTTTGATGCGTTGTTTCTTGTAAAGGGATCAAGGTGAATCCTTATAAGGTTGTGGTGGTTATGAAGTGGCCTAGGCCCATGACTCTATCCGACATTGGGAATTTCTTTGGTTTAGCCAGTTATTATAAGAGGTTTATGAAAAGTTTCTCTTTTTTCGCTGCCCCATTGACTAAGTTGACTCAGAATAAGGTTAAATCCTTATGGTTTGATGCTTGCGAGGGTAGTTTTGAGAGGATAAGTTGAATTAAACTTCGTTCTTGATTCTGCCTAAGGGCAATGATGGTTTTTTTTGTCTTAATGATATGTCCCGAGTAGGGCTAGGATGCATCTTGATGAAGCATAGCAAGGTGGTTACTTATTCTTCTAGATAGTTAAAAGTTCATAAGAAGAATTACCCAACTCATGATTTGGAATTTTTAGTTGTGGTATTTGCATTGAAGATCTGGTGACATTATTTGTATGGGGTCCATGTTGATATTTATTCTAATCATAAGAGCCTGCAATATGTGTTCTCCTAGAAGGAGCTAAATCTTAGGCAAAGGAGATGGCTTGAGTTGCTTAAATACTATGACATGAGCCTTCACTATCATTTAGGTAAGGCTAACGTAGTTGCTGATGCTCTTAGTAGGTTGTCCATGGGAAGCTCATCTCACGTGGACAAGGAAAAGTGATATTTGGTGAAGGGTATTCACTATTTTGTTAATCTTGGAGTCCTTTTCTTTGATTTCAAGGATATTGGTGTGATTGTTCAAGAGATGATAAAGTCATCTCTTGGAGTAGACGTAAAGAAGAAGAAAATATTGGAACCTATCTTGATGTAAATCAAGAATAGCATGGGGAGGAAAAGGGTGATAGTTTTGATATTAATGGTGATGGTATCTTGAGATACCAAGGAAGATCATATGTTCTTGATATTGATGGGTTGCGGGAAAAAATTTTGGTCGAAGCTCATGAGTAACGTTATATGGTTCATCCTGGTTCGATGAAGATATATCATGATCTTAAGGAGATTTATTGGTGGAATAATATGAAGTGATATGTGGCCAATTTTGTACCCAAGTGCATGGCATGGCAGCAAGTAAAGGTAGATCACTTAAGGCCTGTTTGGTTGACTCAAGTGATTGAGCTGCCGATGTGGAAATTAGAGATAATCAATATGAATTTTGTTACTGGTCTTCTACAGTCTCTCCTAAAATATGATTAAATTTAGGTCATCTAGATAGAATAACTAAGTTACTCACTTCTTGCCAGTAAGGACTAATTTCTCTTTAGAGGATTATGTCAAGTTGTTCATTGAGTAGATCATAAATTTGCATGGCACTCCAGTTTCCATCTTATCTGATTGGGGTACTCATCTCAGATCTCACTTTTAGAGGTCATTCCAGTGAGGTTTGGGGACTAAGGTAGCCCCTAGTACTGCTTTGCATCCACAGACGGATGGGCAAGTGGAAAGGATAATTCAGGTTTTGGAAGATATTCTTCGGGCTTTTATTTTTTATTTTGGTGGTAGTTGGGTTGACCACTTGCCTTACATAGAATTTTCCTAAAATAATAGTTATCACTCTAGCATTGGTATGGCTTTGTTTGAGGCCTTATATGGTAGGAGATGTAGATCTCCTATTAGATGGTTTGAAGTTGGTGAGAATAATTTGTTTGGCTCTGATTTGGTTCACCAAGCCATAGAGAAGATGAAGGTGATATGGGATAGACTTAAGTCCACCCAAAGTCAAAAAAAGTCTTATGCGGATGTGAGGGGAATGGAGTTAGAGTTCAGTGTTAGTGATTGCATGTTCTTAAATGTGTCTACCATGAAGAGAGTAATGTAGTTTGGGAAGAAGGGAAAGCTCAGTCCCAGTTATGTTGGTCTATACTTGGTTTTTAAGACAGTTGGTAATGTTGCATATGAATTGGAGTTGCCTTCCATCGTAAGCTCTTTTCATCCGGTGATTCATGTTTCAATGTTGAGAAAGTGCATGGATGATCCTTTGATGATTTTTCCCTTAGAGGAGGTGTGTATTTCAGATTCCTTATCCTATGAGGAGGTCCCAGTTGAGATTTTAGATCAGCAAGTCCTTCGGTTGTGGACAAAGTATGTTGCTTTGGTAAAGATTTTATGGAGTAACCAAAAGGTTGAGGAAGCTACTAGGAAGTCAAAAAGGACATGAAGTCCAAGTATCTTTTCTTGTTTCCCATTCTAGGTAGTCATGATTGAGGTATGTGTATTCCTTATCATCTTTTTTTTATATCTTTGTTAAAGGTAAGTGTGGTAGTGTTTGTACTCAAATCGTGCTAATAAATACCTTGTCCTATCATTAGAGGACAAATGATCCTAAAGGGGGAGTATGTAACGTCTCAGGTTTTTGGTCCTTGAAAATTTTATGAAATTTTATCCTTATTGTCTTGACTGCGACTCACCTTACGAGTCATAGGGTGTCTTGACGGGTTATGTCGCAATAGTCATAAGGTGTACAGTGAATGGTTCTTGAGTTACTGTCCGGAGTATGACTTAGGGATACAAGTCATAGGGAGTCTTCATGGTTCCTAGGGACCCAAGTCATAACCAAATCAGTAATTTAGTGTCTAAGTTCTACTCTGAGTACAAATGGCTCACTAAGAGTTGTAAGGACTTGTTACGAGTCATTAGGTGCAAATCTTAGGATGTCTAGTGTTTACCCAACTGGGTTCTGTGTTGACTTCGATTGGACCCTATGAGTCGTAAGGTCCCATTACGAGTGGTACCAGTTGAGTCATAAGGCCAATAGTGTGTGGGTGTCCAGGGAATAATCTTGGCTACGACTCAGGGTGACGAGTCATAATGAGACTGTACATGTCTTATAGTGATCCGTATCATTGACGACTAAAATTTAACTTTTAATTTAAGGGCACTTTGGACAATTCCCTTCTTACCCAATTAAAACCCCATATCAATAAAGAACTTAAGGGGGTTATGTTTCTTTCTTAACGTTCTCAAACACTTCAAAGGCTCTCTCAAATTCTCTCAAGTAACCGTACTTAGGGTTTCCAAGAAGTAGGTCATCCAAGGGCTCAAGGGTTGAATTCCTTCCGTGAAACTTGGTATTTCAGGCATGCTTCTCCTCCCTTATTGTTAATTTTTAACAACATATGTTTTAAAGTATTCTTCATAATCTATTTATGTTGATTTTTAAAAAAGGTGTTTATTGATTTAAAAATGTTTCCATCGATTACATACGATTATTCATGCTTTAATTAAGATTTTGAACTTGTGGGTACATGGGTATGGTGAATGAACTAGGGAATTGTGATTTCCCCAAACTTGTGACTTTTGAAGCGGTTATGACCCCAAACCATATTGTGAAAATTATTTTCAATTAAAAGAAATGTGGAAATTTGTAAAATTAAACTAAGGGGGTCGTGAATTCCCCCAATTGATGATAATTGGTTTGGCATGTTAATGTTACCTGGCAAGTGTAGTTGAAATGACAATACCAACAATGTTTTCCTTAATTTGTAATGTGGTTAAATGAATAGGGATGTGTGATTCTTATTTTAATTAGGCTTTAATGAGTGTTGTGTAGTTGAGTCATGAAAGTGGAGGTCCTGAGGGACCAATACTAGAAACTGCAGTTGACGATGCAGGGGTCTATATGATCGGGAGGTTCGAGTCCCCCTAATTATTATTATTATTATTATTATTATTATTATTATCATATGATTGGGAGGTTCGAGTCCCCTACATTATATTACATTATTTGGTGCTCGTGTCACCTAGTTATGCAGGGAGGTTTGAGTCCCCCATAGTGCATATGTGTATACCCTCTAGTTCGTGCGGCCACACGCACTGGAGCCCTACCGGTTGGGGGAGATCTGGGCCAATATAGCCCGTGGGTGCCTTTGTATGTTATGATGGTTCAGCTTCAAAAATCCAAGCTAAAGTTTCAAAGTGAATGTTAAGCCTTTTCCCCTATCACAACATGTGATATATATATATATATATATATATATATACATATATATATATATATACATTTGATGATGTGCATTGGATTTGAATGATTAGTAACTGTTGATCATGGCATTATGTTATCCTTATACCTAAGTTTCATGCTAGTGTTCTCCCCATTAACCATCTATGGATGTTGTTTCCCCACGTGATGCAGGGTCTGAAGGCAAGTGTACTTTTCCTACGCAGAGTTAGATGGATCGGCTCTGTTTGTCTAATCATTATGGTGAAATAGTGAGCTTTCATACTTTGGAAGACTTAGACATTTCATCAGTTCTTATGATATAATAGAGTTGGGAGTTTCATTATCATTAACATTATCTTTTTCATTCTCATTGTCATTTGTCAGAGTTGGGGACATGTCCTGACTAATACTAGTTTTGGTTCTTGTGTTAAAAGGCTTTATTTGGATTACTATGGATATTGGGAGATGTTAGTCGGTTGTTTTGCCAGTCATCGGTCGTACATTATAGACATGTATTGAATTTCCTTAAGCTTGATGCATTCTGTCTTGTTATATGTTCTAAATTCATCCGACAACGGGGGATATTGTATTTGGTTTGGTTAGGTGTAGGGAGTTATCTCTGGTCCACGTGGGACTTGGGATTCCCGTCATGGCTAGGCCCTAGTTTGGGTCATGACATTTTCCCTAAATTTGACCCCTTGTTTCATCCCTAAAGCATCATGCACCATTTCTGTCATCCTAGTATCTTGATAGTAGTATGCCCTGCAGACCGACTACTTCACCAACAACAAAGTTAGTTCAACTACTCCGTGACTAGTATGCAATCTTAAAAAGTCCCCGTGAAACACTTTTTAATTAAGATGATCCTTCACAACTTCTTCTTTTAGAATGCTCTTACCATTATATTTTACACAAGGACAGTAAATCAATCGAAAAATGGACAAATTATTAAGTGTCTTGGCATGTTCAATAAATCGATTGACGCCATCCACAAATTCCTTCCTAAGATCCACTCTATTATTATTATTTTGTTGATATATCCAGCTACAATTAGGTTCTATCTAAACAATCAATCACAATCTTTATTAGTTCAGGTCACAAGTACACATTTCAACTGATTACACTTAACCATTTTCAAGTAACTAGTTCATATTCTTAAGTTACTAAACTTAATCATTATAAAAACACAAGTTCACATTTTAAAGAAACTAATTAATACTTAATGTCAATACACTTACCATTTTCAAGTCACTAATTCACATTTCAAGTGACTACTAATTACGTTCAACTTACTCCTTGATTTATGGGCAAGGCATTCATTATCAAATATAATAACCCAAATTGAGTTGGGGTCGAATCCTCGTTGAGTGGAATTAGAGTTCAAATCCTATGGGTGTTAATAGCATCTAAATATATACCCGTAGTGTAAACAAAATGAAAGACATAAATTAAAATTTTGTGTGTGTGTGTTGGAGAGGGGGTTGTTTGGTTTAGAAGGTTGTTTTTGAAAAATCTAATCAAGGTACCAAGTAAAAGCAACAAAAATGGGTAATATTCCAATAGGAGAATGGTCTTGGGATTATGTCTTCCTAGAGGCAAATAATGCATGGGTTCATGATAATCAAATGCAAAATATAGTTAATGACTATATGGGTAATCTTGGTTAGGGGTTTTGATGCTAGGTTTTCAACCAACCACCCAATATATTACCCATGGATCCCTTCATATACCTCATGGGTATGACAAATAAATCCACCAAAACCTCAATTGGGCATCCCTATTTCTAGGATGATGCCCAAGACAAAGCAAATTCACTACCCATCCCTATTTATAAGATAGTGTAAAGGAAAAAAAATAAGTGTCTAATTATTATTCACAAATACCTTGTCACCTATCTCTCTTTTAAGGATAACATAGGATCCATAAGGATGCCCACATCCCTCTTTCAAGGATGATGTGAGATTTTGGGAATTTGGGGTTTTCACCCATAAATTCCCACTCAACCAACAAGTATTAGTAATGCCCAACATCGTTAACCAATATTCTACACTAATAATAAAAATCCACACATAATTGCATCCTATTTCAACATAATCCTAAGATAAATGATTAGCTACTCATGAAGTTTAAGGAAGAAATATACCAATATGGTCATTAAAAGCTTCCATTTCATATGGAAGCAAGATTATTCTTCAATTTAACTTCAATTACACTAAACTCAATTCAAAAATTAACCATAACATTTTTTCCCAAACTAGTCGGGTTTTACAAAGAAAAAATTCCAAAAACTAGTTGGAGATATCCAAAAAACTAAAGGGTTTTCTTCCTATCGCGGTGAGACCATTGTGATCGCTATCTTGACTTGTCTTAATCACGACCCTCAGACTGTGATCGCTATAATTGAGGACCAATTCTTGCTCATGCCTTTTTCTAGCTTTTGCACTAAACTCTTCCCTTTTTGATCTCTTTTTATCTTATTACAGTTCTTTTCTTCCCATCACCTATATACCTACAAAACATGGGAATTAGTGCATTCTAATGATGAATTCATTTCATGAACGCCTTTAAACAATAGTAGTGTGCACGAATTCGGGCATCAATGTGTGGTAAATTTACCACTCATCAACACCCTCAACTTAGAACTTTGCTTGTCCTTAGGAAACACTACTTTTTAATCAATGAGACAATGTAATTATAAGCCCATTTGAACAACCAAATGATCATAATGACTTCAGACTTGAATAACACCAACAAGTAGCTCTCAAGCATGGGCAAAGCTATTTTCATGACTCCCCTAAACTTGAAACACAATTTTTAAGGATGCAAAAGACTTTAGAGAACAATTAATGCAACAATCACCAACTTTCTAGAAGTGAGTCCATATTGATAGCAACTCAATTATACTCCTTTACCACATTTTTGGATGATGATAATTTCACCTGCCTCAATTAGTCTACATGCCTTCACAAGAAGAAAACCCCACACATCAAATTATCTATTATGAAACAAGGGATTTAAGTGCAAAATACTCACTCTCATAAAGATTCTCTCAATGCTAACAAGTAACACGCATATGCTTGCCCTTATTTTCAATTGCCACTCCAATGAATACACTTAGTTGGAGATCTCGAAGGGCTTTCAAGCTTGTAACGTAGGTTTGGGAAAGAGTATGGTATCATATAGGTAAAAAGTTACTACACCCTACTTAAACATTTACATCACACTATTCAAACCAACTTTGATCATGGACAACGCCATTTGTTTCTAAAATTCATACATGCCTTCTTTCGCTACCTTGATTTACCCATTACTTTGAAAGCATTTTCTTTTCGATCATTTCTTTTAGAATCCATGTTATTCCTTATTTTGATGATTCCTTTCTTTTTCACTTTTTCATTTTCTCTCTTTGCTTATATTTTTAGGAATCCACTAATAATATCATAGCCCAAGGTCAATTTTTCCAAAACTTAACACCCTCAACTTAGGAATTTGGCCTCAAGATTCATTTTTCAAGTTCAAGGAGAGTAGGGTTCAAAAGATGGATAAACTTTAAATGGTTCAAGGATTGTAATGAGGTTGATAAAGAAAGGATTGAATGCTTAAATGGGTAACTAAGGGTACCATTCTATGTACGGGTAGGCTATTTAGGCTAAAGTGGGTTCCTATGTTCACAAAGAAGGCCTAAGATCATTTC
This sequence comes from Capsicum annuum, assembly GCF_002878395.1. Classification (NCBI taxonomy): domain Eukaryota; kingdom Viridiplantae; phylum Streptophyta; class Magnoliopsida; order Solanales; family Solanaceae; genus Capsicum; species Capsicum annuum. The sequence goes on along the minus strand of NW_025889794.1, from coordinate 2,048 downwards.
ACCAACCAAGAATAATCACAATTAGCCTTGAGTGACTAATGGGAAAAGTTCTAAATGATACAAGTATTTAGGAGAGATACACAATTACACTCACCGTACGTGGCATGCAAACTTTTCAAGGATGCTCAATTGCATTTCCTACTACAGACAAAAGGAAATATTTATGATATACTAAACACAAAAGACTTTGGAGTCACAAAAAGAGGTAAATTATTATTACCAAATTGGTCACGTCCATGCCCTTGATTTTAAAATTTTTTGGGTGGTGGGGGGTGTTTGCTTCGCATTTACACCATGAAAAATTTGCTATTGATGGCACCAAACCAAGATGCCATCTCATATTTTGGCTCTTATTAAGTCAAATCATATTGCTACTTAGAATTCACCATAGGTATAAGGGCGATCCCAACTCTCAAATGCTATAGGTACTTAGACTTCCCCTACATCTATGACATTAAACCCTATCGTGATGATTTTCCCTTAAGAATTTCATTACTCAATCTATCAAAAGGATAGGCTCATATGATATCATCATAAACACAATAAAGATAAAATAAATACCTAAAAATTAAACAAGCAACTAATCCATGAAATGTGGGCACCATCAGAGTGCCCGAATATTAAAAGCCAGAATAAAAATAAAAAAATAATCCAAATCAACATAAAACATCCGTAAATATCTCAATAATATAAACCAAATAAATGAATATGGAGGTAGGCATCCCTAACTAAAATCTTGCGGTGACCTAACTGCATAATCAAGAAAACTTGATAAAAGAGTAAAGGGTGCTCCGTGTAACCGCATCGAGGACTATCCTCGCCCTCGGTCTCTGCATTATCTACACAACCTCTAGCATTATCTGAATTGGACAATGCACCTGGAACCTCATCATTACTATCATCTCTAGGAGAAGAAAGTCTGTCTCTGGGTTTTAGGACCTTCCAAAGGCCCTTCAACCCCTTTCACATCTTTGTGAACAATTTTTCTCTCTTCTTCTCCCTCTTCTTCATCTTCTCATGTGAGTCCCTAAGCTTTTTGTGAGAATGTGATAGAGATGAGTAGGCCCTCTTAATCTTAGAAATGGTAGCCCCCTCTTTATTCTAATCCTCAATGTATATCTCATAGTCAGACTGGGCCAATAGGAATAACAGGTGGTCGAAGGCCCTCCCGGACCCTGAGGCAACCTTTCTACAAATTCCTTTATTGACCTTATCTCCACCTAGTTCTTATCAAAAGTCCCTTCTATGGATGGACAACACGAGTCTGTGTTCTTACTGATCGACTTGCTCAAGTCAATTTTTCTCGTCTTGCTCTTGCCAGATGCTTCTTTACCTCGAATCTTAAGAGGGTAAATGGGGGTGTTTGGATGCACTCAAGTGTCTCTGGGATACTCCTCAACCCCGACTCTCTTGCATAGTTTTTTGATTAATGAAAGGAACAAGAGTAGTATTCCACCTCAATTCTTTAAGTGCCTCGTTTTTGAAATCACTAGCTGTCCAACATTTAATAGAATATTGTCTGGGATACAAGCAACCGTCCAAGCTCTCACATACAGAACATATATTATGTAAGTGCATGGAGAGACTCGATTACAGATAATTTTAAACCATATCCTTGCTTCAGTAGTGAAGTCATGCAATGATATCCCCATCTTGGTGGAATCCTAAGATACCACTCTACCAGGACACAACTTCTCAACTAACCAACTTTCCGGTTCACACCCCTTTACCTCAAATTAGCTTATGTCCTCCTCCAGTAGCCCATATAGATCATTAATCTTTTCAGCCCTGAAGTGAACATTCTTTCCCCAGATTCTCACAACTGGATCAGAGAAATATACTATGCCACGATTAGCGTAGAATTCCCTTACCCAATATTCATTTGCCCTACAAAGATCCAGGGCAAATCAACTCCACCGGTGGCTACTAGGCGGTCATGAAAGGACAAGAGATTCTTCGGTAGTCTATCAAAACATATGCCTCTCTCAGGGAATAACTTGGTTTTAGGGAGGTCGACACAGTACTGAGTATGGCATTTTGGGGCCATG
>NW_025889793.1:0-1322 GCF_002878395.1 Capsicum annuum | reverse complement strand
TTTTTTCCTCCCCCTGTTATTTGGATGATGATGATATATGGTGAGTATATGCTAGTGTGATTTTTGAGTAAAAAGGGCCAAGATTCTATTAATAAATTCAATAACTAGAATTGTTTGGCCATAAGAGAAAAGATAAATTTTTGATAGAATTAACCTATCTTAAAATACATTTTAAATACTAGAAAGAGATCACTTCTATTTGGACTCCGTTGGTGGCAACTTGTAACGACACATGGGACAAGTTGGGTTTTTAAGAAGCCATGTCTCGATGCAGCTATAATGGAAACTGTGGCTGCAAGGCAAGTTGTATGGTTCTGATCCAGGTGAGTAACTCTCCTTGCATATCACACACTCGTCTGTCCATTCATTTTCTGGAAGATGAACTCTTTGCAAAGACTGCATTATTGATCTTACTTCAGGCGGCGACATGAATTCTCTCCTAGCTTGCTCAGTTAAAGTCTGTACTAATTCCCTTTCATAATTCTCATCAAAATGCATGCAGCAACAATTTATTGTGTTCCTCACAGCATCTTTTATATCCCCTTCACGGGCTCCAATCCATTGTAATTTTTCATACAAAGATGGTTCGTGTGATTGTCCCAATCCCTTGATTGCTTTATAAGTAACTCTCCAAACTATTTCTCCAATCTCATCATATTGGTTTTTAACAATTCTGGATTTGGTAAGTTCAACTTCTTGAGGAGATACATAAAGTTTCTCAAGAATTATCAGGCTCACATAAGTTGTATCATCTTCTTGCAAAGGAGGTGCAAGGTTCTGTGTGGTACGAGCATACTCCAAAATTTGTTTGATTAAATCATGTTTGCTCTCCAATATTTTCTCAGGACCATCCCACTTAATTCTTTCTAGTGGACAATGAAAGATAGTTTCCGAAGGCAGTACTGTGTCAACAATATCCCATGACAATGAGTTGTACTTCCCATTCCACTTAATATGAAAGGGGTACTCTTCGATAATGTTGTCAAAACAAGTGTAAGCAAACTTGACAAGTAGATCATTCTCCAAGTTAAAATTGTTGCCTGAAATATTGACTGAACAAGGAAGAGTACTTCTAGCATTACGAAATTGGGGGAACACATGAATTTGACTGGTAGATGTGGATGACTCCATTATTTGATGAAACTAATCAAGAATAAATATTGAAGTTTGCAACTAGACTCATAAGTATATATAGAGAAAAGAAAGAAAGTGTTTTCCCTTTTTGTGTAGGATTAGGACTTGCACTTTGATTCCTAGCTGTTACCAAATATATACGCGTGAAATAGCTTATCAAATATATACGGATAAAGATAAAGAAAAAG
>NW_025889792.1:241639-273403 GCF_002878395.1 Capsicum annuum | reverse complement strand
GCCGCCAAGTAGAATTGACATCCTATTGACTACCAGAGTATAAGCAATTTTTAATATTCTATGCACCAATTGTATGAATCACAAAGGTGAGTGTATACGAGTGTTGGTGAGGAGCTTTTACTACTAATCTTGTTTGTTCATTGTGTAGGTACAAAGGTGATATAAGGGGAATATGTATTCAATATCTGAGGATTATTGTGACTACAACATAGGAGACTATGGTTGTAGTGAGGGGTTTTATGTCTAAAAAGTTGAGGGAGATTGCGGAGGCTATGAAAATAGCCATGATTGAAACTTGGGTAGATTTGAAAGTTACCATTTTGAGGGAGAAAATGAGCTGAATGAAGTTCCTATTGCTTATGGTGACTCTGCAGATGATGTAGGACCCTCGTAATGGATTTATTATGATGTTAGGTCATGTGAGGAGTCTTACACTTCTCACTCTAATCCTATATTTTGTGTTAGGTATAACCCTTTCTTTCACAAAGCTTATGAGAGCTATGATGAGAGTACAGGTGAGGGGTGTAAAGATTCTTATTTTCCACCTTATATTACTTCTTATCAAGATCGATATAGTGTGAATGGTTATACTATCTCTAGTGGAGGCTGTTTAGCAAGAAGAAGATGGTATGCATCTCCAAAACCTAGGGTCACTCGTGTAATTTGCAATGTTGATCCAAGAAGGAGTGTACACTCTGGAAAGCTGACCATTTTTGGGATTCTGGGAATCCTCATTATCTTAAATGATAGGTACTATAGAAAATACATCGTTTCTTCCATGGTTGACTACTTAGGGTTATTTTGTGAGCCTTTACTTGTTCCATACTTTTTGTACTGCTTTAAGGTTACCAAGAGGGTCAAAGTTGTCTTCTCCCAATTTGAGTACCATGAGAAGGTGTGGTGTGATATTATTCCATTTATATATGGTCATGTATTCTTAGGTATCGATTGGTTTACACAAGATAGATTTCCAAATGTGCAAAATTGGCCTAATGTTTTAAGAGACCGGTGGGGAAATTACCTCATGACATACATGCTGCCCGAGCTACAAAGAAAAATAAATACTTACTCCAATCTGAATGCATATGAGTGACAAAATATTAAGAGGAGTAAGGGTGTGTAGGGTGTTAATCTGAGAGTGGAAAAAGGAGAGGTTGTGTGGAAGGAAGTGAGGGGATTGCCACCAAACTGAGCTAACATTGTTTGTCCTTTTATTTCTAGGGAAATTTGTGTAGGTACCCACAGGGAAAGTGATGGAGAGCAATGCCAAAGTGAAGTTTCTGCCCAAGCATATGGAGGACCTTCACAACATGGCAAAGGAGAGTCGACTCAAGAACTTCAAGGTAAAATAGCAAACTCTTACACTTTTGTGCATGTGAATAATAAATGTGTGGCAAGTAGCCCATTGAGTGTGAGTAGTACCTTACTTACTTGTGATTCTAATGATTATTTGCCTTTTTTTAATGATGTACATGTTGTGAGAGTGGATACACTACTTGATCCTATTGATGACCAAATTCACTCTTCCTGTAAGATCGATTTGTGTCCACCTAGTGTTGAAGCCTATATGTTGAACGAAAGTACATCATCTAGTGTAGTTGGTGTTGATCAACCTATTTGTGAAAATTATCCACCACTTGAGTATGTATGTGATGTGATTAATCAAAATCACATGAGTGAAGTATTTGAAAAAGTTGGTCAACAAAAGGGGAGTGAACCCAAGACCTATTCTGGGGATAATATTGTACTTGAAATCTCTTTAAAACGTGATATTGAGCTTTTAGAGAGTGCTGAATGTGTTTGTTTCGAATCTGCCCGTGAAATAGATCATGCTGTTCTTAGTTATAATGTCTTATTTTAAGATTATATAAACACTCCTAATGAGCGTAGGGGTAAAAATGAAGGTATAGCTTGCCTTGGAAGCTATAGCCGATATGCTTACTCACTATGGTGTGAAAACATTCCTCCTAAAGATGGAAATCTCTTTTTCAAAGACGAGAGTACTCTTATGTGTAAGAAATATGTATTCCCTCTTGAAAACCCGAGGGCAAAGGTGACATTGACTCATTAGGGTAATGTTCCTAAATGTGCATCCTTGTTTGATAAACTTGTTCCTAAATTGCATTAATTCCAACTTGTTGATGACAAGTTATCTAGTTTTTTGAAGGAAAGAATGTGTATATGTTTAAAAACTTATTCTTCACTCGTGAATTCTCACACTGGGCATGCATATCTAATGCAAAGAATACTCAACGGAAGATACTTATAGCTCAATTCTCAAAATACACAAGCATATCTGATGCATGGGCTCATAACTGGGATGATCTCATGAATACACGATTGAACACATGCTAACAAGAGGAACTCTTTCTACTAAATGTGCATTTAAAATGCATGAATGTCTAGCTAAGCTGACTTTTGAAAGTGCGATCGACAATGCAATGATGACAGATGCTAACTCTATAAAGAAAATATGAACATGCATCAGGATAAATCTAATGGCATGCAACATAATATTACTATGGGGTATCTCCCCCTCAGGACTCTATGTCCCTCAAAACATACTTCGTTGAAATACTGGAGCAGTGCGCGGGGCACCTAAAGACTAGATCATAATTGATCGATCAAGTTCGGAAACTTATGCTTGCCTCATGGTAACATATAATATGAAAATGGTAGAAAAGGATCTAACAATGCATGTTATAAAGATGAAGGGCTCATAACATACCTGGGTCTATTTAAGGGAATCCTTCCCGATCAAGGCGAGCCTGAAATGCATAAAGTCTACCCCTTTGAGTCAAAACTCTATATTCTCTCATCCTATGGCCTGGCTCACTACAACCAAAGCACATATCACTACCAGCTCTAAACAAACCTTGGTGGCGCCCGCCACACTCCCCTCAACGTGGATGGGTACGAACACCACTAGCACTACTCCAGGCTTTGGAACTTGGCGCTCCCTCATATCTGACACCCCCAAATACAGGTGCGAGTACACTAGCTGTAGATTGAGCTAGAACTAAAAATCTCTGACCATACTGAGAACTACTACCACCTTGGGACCCTGCCTGTGGGAAACCACAACTACCTGTCTTGGCTCTCTTATTCACTCTTTCTCTCATTCATTTTATCAGCCTCAATTTGTTGTGCATGCATCATTAGCCTAGAAAGATCCATATCTCTAGTGAACATAGCAGGTCTACAATCTTTCAACACATCACTCGACATGCCAGACAAAAACTTACTCATACTCTCTCTAGGGTCGGCTACTAAGTCGGGAGCATGCTTAGCTAATTTGTTAAACTTAAGACTGTACTCTTTCACGGTCATAGAACCTTACCTTAGGTTCATGAACTCTTCTAACTTAGCCTCTCTCATCTTTAGTGGGAAAAATCTATCTAGAAAGGCACTCTGAAACTCTAGCCAAGTCACGGGAGCTGCATTCTCCCCTCTACTTTTCTCCCACATCACTACCCAATCATGAGAAATGTCTTTCAACCTATAAGATGTTAACTCAACACTCTCCTCCTCAGAAATATGAATAATCTTGGTGATCTTCTTTATCTCCTCTAAAAATAACAGCGGGTCCTCAGCTATTACTGGCCAAAATAATTCGGATGGCTTTATTTTCATAAAGCTCCTAATCCTGGTTGTGGAAGAATTTCCATCTTGCTGAGGTGGGACTGCAGCCTAACGGTTGCCACAAACATTAGTCATAGCTTGGGCTAGCACCTGGAAAGTAGCCCAAAACTCTGTATGTGACACACTCTTATTCTCAAGATCTACTGGCTGAGAGGGTGGTTCATTGACCCCATGGACAAAATCACTATGAAAAGGCATACTCTATAATTGGAAGAAAAAAGTGGATTAGAGAAAGGATCAATTTGAGTTAATGCTCACTCACAAGAAATGATCATTGAAAGAAAAGGAACTGCTCCTAGGAACATCCTATAGCCTCTTGTACATAAATGTGGCGCGCTACACACCCTTGCACAAGACTCTACTAGATGTGGCTTTTAGACTCCCTAGGACACTCTTGAACCTTAGACTCTGATACAAAGTTTGTAACACCCCAAAATCCCATCTCGAGGCATCACACGGTGCTTATGACCCTGAAGGACCATAAGCTAACCCTTTACTGATATTTGTACCTGTATACTACATAATACCTGAAATAAATGCTAAAACTAGCCATAAGGTTCAACAAATTGATGAATACTCATAATACACATCAACAACATCTGTCTGAAAAAGCCTCTAAATTGTTTGAACTATGGAGTTGATGGGACAAGTCCCCAACTAACTCCATCAACTGAAAATAAATAAAGTCTGCAAATATAATAGTAAAATTTGATTCTTCCTCGAAAGAAGAGGACTAACTTCAACTGTTGCTGACTGGGACTAAACTGATGAGGATATTCTGGATCCTGTGCATCTGAACCTATGGTGTCAAATAAAACACCATAGCGCAAATGCGTCAGTACAAGAATGTACTAAGTATGTATATGGGGTAAGTTAATGCAAAGGATCATGCATGCATAATAACTAAATTGAATAATCATAAAGTTGCCGTATGAGAACACATACATGAATGTACAGACCATGAACACAATCATCGCAACTCTAGGTACTGAAACTCAGATACCACTTTATTGCAGACTGAACTCACTACTAATACTGAGATATTGAATAACCGACTCATCTGATACTGATAACTGAGGATAAGGATGTACTTACATCAAGGACTAAATTTTGAGCTTACTGCTTTTGACTGAAAGAATTAGAGAACAATTTTTCTAACAGATTATTCTGGAAGTGATTATCAATGATAAGAAGTATGATCATTTTTGAATCTGAAAACAATAATACACAATAGAATAAAGAATCTAAGATGGAGATCAAGCCTATCTGACCGGAGATCTTTAGATATGATAATAAAAATACTCAACATGGACTAAGGCTGAGATCAAGCCTCTCTGATGGGAGATCTCTAGATATGATCATAAGCATCTACATATGAGACCAGGCCTATCTGATGGGATGGTCCATGAACCAATGGAACATCTGAGTTCTAAACTTGGATAGACGACTGTACCACACAACCCTGATTTTCAAAGAGTGATACTAAAACTGCAACTGCAGGAATTAGTTACTTAACTATATGCCCCAGCCTACCATAGGTGGGGTCCAACATATGACCCCAGCTAGAAGGGTGTCAATACCATGCCATGTGTAAAGACCTCTCTGGTCAAGCTTCTCTGATGGGATGACCCTCACAGGAAGTCGGCCTAAGGTAATATGATAGTCAAACCTCTCTAATGGTGACAACCTCTACTTATGGGAGACTCTTGTATGCTACGCTATCTACGCAGTCCTGGAGTTCAGGAATTTCTCCTAATGACTCAGCCTCTCTGAAGGGAGAGCCTCCATCACTTCCCTCACTCGGTGCTAGCTTTTACTCCTAAGTAAAAGACTCTAAATTGAATTCTCAACTGAATGCAAATAAACTTAGTCTGTTACTAATCATGTTTCTCAAAAGATCTGACTGACTTACACTGAGATTACTTAGTTCTGCATCTGATGGAAAAGGTATTGAATCATGCTATCTGACTGACGATACAGATCTTGAATAGCTTACTCGAATTGCTTCTGAGATTAGACTTGAATACTATTAGATCTGAGCTGATTACAAGACCGAAGATAAACTACTGGCAGTATAGATATTACATAGATAACTAAGATTACTGAGGTTTCTTAAGTTATAACTTGTCTGAGGATACGAAGTTCCATAGTTCACTAAGTTCGAAGAATTAAGGCTCGATTGGAGTTATCAAGAAACTGACACGGGCTCTAGACAACAGCTCTATTTTCGGGTATAAATAGCCCCAGGACTCGATAGCGTAAAAGTAAAGAATAATCATTCATTCATAATCACAATCATTCATGTATCATCTTAATCATTCAAGCATCATCATAATCATTAAAGCATCTTTCCAATGATTAATAGAACTCTTCAAGTAATTAGGAAGCACAAACTATAATTCATCATCATAGTCGCCAACAGGTCACTTTAAGCCTCTCAGAATTATAATCATATAATAATGTAGGGAAAACATGCTGCTAGATCATACTCCATTCAACAAGGTTTTATATCTGCTATTTCGTACCTATATTAGTATTGACATGTGTTTGTATATCACATAGCTTGGGGAAACTTCTTAATATCATGTCACAACTTAATTGAGGATTTCATGCTATCTTGGCACATTTCACTCACTACGGCATTTTATCAAACACTAGGCATGCACGGGTTCACACTTATTAGGGAATTTCCTGCTACCATGGAATACGCCATTCATTTAGGCATTTTTATCAAACCTATATGGGACATGCTTCACTTATTCAACCATTTCTATAGCCAAAAGTCATGAACACATCACATAAAAAACAACTTCAAGAGGTTCGATCACATTAGTTCCACATACTAGGGTCAAAGCTCATAAATTTTGTAGAAACACATAAATCAAAAGTCCATAACACCTTGAACATCCATTTCAAATCATACAAATCATTAACAACTCACAAACATAAAAATTTTTTAGTTTTTAAAAAGGGTTCTTGAGCTTCTTGGATGAAAGGGACCCAAGAATCAATATCTGCATACCTTAACCTTTGAAGAGTTTATCTGCACTTTTAATAAATGATTCTGAAAGCCCATACTATGAGGAACTTAGTTCTTTAAGAAATCTTGAAGATTTATGGATGAATTTTTGGATATTAGGGTTCTTGAATTGAAACCCTAGATATTCTCTTTTTAGAGAATGGGAAGAGAAATAGAGAAATTAGGGTTTGAATGAGGGTTCCTCATATTTATAGAGGCTCAAAAAAATAGGAAATAACCAAAATACCCTTACTAAAATGCCCTTAAATTGCTAGAAAAAATATTCTTCATGACATCGCCGTCAGGCTATCAAGTTGGTGATAGGCCGTCATAAATGTCGTAAAAAAGGTGAAACATTGAGTTTCAGGTTAAGGCTTATGATATTGGTGATAGGACATCGCGGGCGTGACGATTATCACAATATGTAATCACTTGGGTCAAAAATCTACCCAGTGCTGACTACATTGGTGATAGGCCGTCACGGGCGTGATAGCTTATCACAAAAGTCGTCAATAGTTTCCCAACAAGACATGCTGGAGTAAAATGGCCATAAGTTTTTGCTCTGATATAGGTTTTTGATGAAATTGTTATCGTTGGAAAGATAATTCAAAGAGCTTTCATTTAATATATAGTAACTCTTCTAATTAAACATATGCAAGGAGTTATGGTTGATTGAAGTTGACCCAAATCTTGACAGTCACTAAAACATAAACGATAGGAAATCTTTCAACTCGTCCATAAGTCAGGGGACCTCTATGATCTCAATTAATGCTCAAATAGATTCCCACATGATTCAAATTATTTCATAATTGGGAGGATATTTTTGAAACATTTTAACTCATATTTTCGCTTTACCAAATACTCTCTAAGGCTCAGACCAGAAAAAGATTTTGTGGGGCATTACATTATCTCCTCCTTAAGAAAATTCATCCTTGAATGTCACTTGATACACTGAGAATATGGATCAACAGAAATTACACAAAAAATGGAAAAATCTCAGAAATTCTCACATTAGGCATGCATATCTGATGCATGGAATACTCGACTGATGATACTTATAGCTGAATTCTCATAATACACATACATATATTATGCTTGGGCTCATAACTGGGATGATCTCATGAATACACGACTGAACACATGATGACAAGCTAAACTCTTTCTACTAATTGCGCATATCAAATGCATGAATGTCCAGCTAAGCTGACTTTTGAAAGTACGATCGACAATGTAATGACAACTGAGGCTAACTCCATAAAGAAAATCTGAACATGAATGGGGATGAATCTAATGGCATGAAACATCATAATACATTGGGGTATCTCCTCCTTGGGACTCTATGTCCCTCAAAACACACTTTACTAAAATACTGGAGCAGTGCACGGAACACCTATAGATTGGGTCAAAATTGACCGATCAAGTTCTGAAACTTATGCATGACTCATGCTAACATATAATCTCAAAATTGAAGAAAAGGATCTAATAATTCATGTTATAAAGAAAAAGGGCTCATAACATAACTGGGTCTGTTTCAGGGAATCCTTCTCGATCAAGGCGAGCCGGAAATGCATAAAGTCTTCCCCTTTGAGTCAGGACTCTACATTCTTGCATCCTATGACCCGGATCACCAGAATCAAAACACACATCACTACCAGATCTACACACACCTTGGAGGCGCCTACCACACTCTCCACAACGCAGATGGGTACAAACACCTCTAGCACTACTCTAGGCTTTGGAGCATGGCTCTCTCTCAGATTGAACACCCCCAAACACAAGTGCGAGTACACTAGCTTAAGATAGGGATGGAACTAAAAATGTCTGACCATACTGAGAACTACTTCCACCTTGACACCCAACCTACGGGAAACCACGACTACCTATCTTGGCTCTCTTATTCACTTTCTCTCACTCATTCATTTTATCTGCCTTAATTCGCTGTCCATGCATTATTAGCCTTAAAAGATCCATATCTCTATTGAGCATAGCAGCTCTACACTTTTTCACCAATCACTAGGCACCACAGACAAAAACTTACTCATACTCTCTCTAGGGTCAGGTACCTAGTCGGGAGCATTCTTAGCTAATTGGTTAAACTTAAGACAATACTCTTTCACGGTCATGGAATCTTAACTTAGGCATATGAACTCTTCTACTTTAGAGTCTCTCATCTTTAGCGAGAAAAAACTATCTAGAAAGGCACTCTGAAATTCTAGCCAAATCAGGGGAGCTGCATTCTCCCCACTACTTTTCTCCCACATCACTACCCAATCATGAGCAATGTCTTTCAACCTATAAGATGTTAACTCAATACTCTCCTCCTCAGAAACATGCATAATTTGGGTGATCTTCTTCACATCCTCTAGAAACATCTATGGGTCCTCACCTACTAATGACCCATAAAATTTGGGCGGGTTCATTTTCATGAAGCTTCTAATCCTAGCTGCGGAAGAATTCCCATCTTGCTAAGGTGGGACTGCAGCCTGATGGTTGCCATGAACATTAGTCACAACTTGGGCTAGTGCGTGGAAAGCGGCCCGAAACTCTATATGTGACACTCTTATTCTTAGAATCTACTAGCTGAGGGGGCTGGTCATTGTCCCCACGGAAAAAAGCTTTGCGAGGAGGCATACTCTGTAATTGGAAGAAAGAATTGGATTAAACTGAGGATAAACATAAACTCATGCTCACTCGCACAAAATGATCATTGAAAGAAGAGAAACTACTCCTAATCACATCCTATAGCCTCTTGTACATAAATGTGGTGCACTACACACCCATGCACAAGACTTTACTAGATGTGGCTTTCAGACTTCCTAGGACACTCTTGAACCTTAGGCTATTATACAAAGTTTGTAATGCCTCAAAATCCCATCCCAAGACGTCACATGGTGCTTATGACCCCAAAAGGACAACAAGCTAACCCTTTACAGATATCTGTACCTGTATACTACATAATATCTAAAAAATACAAAAACTAACAATAAGTTTCAACATATCTATGAATACTCATAATACACATCGACAACATCCGTCAGAAAAGCCTTTAAACTGTGTGAACTGTGGAGTTGATGGGCCGAGTCCCTAACTAACTCTATCAACTGAAAATAAATAAAGTCAGAAGAAATAATAATAATAAAATGAGATTCGTCCTCGAAAGAAGAGGTCTCACTGCTACTACTGCTGACTGGGACTGAACTGCTGAGGATACTCTGGATCCTATGCGTCTAAACCTATGGTGTCGAACAAAACACCATAGCACAAATACGTCAGTCCAGGAATGTACTAAGTACGTAGACAGGGTAGGCTAATGTAAGGGCTCAAGAATAAACAGTATCTAAATTGAATAATCATGAAGATGCCTCATGAGAACACATATATGAATATATAGACCATGTTCACAATCATCGCAACTCTAGATACTAAAACTTAGATACCACTTTACTGCAGAATGAACTCACTACTAACATTGAGATACTAAATTACTGACTCATCTGATACTCATAACTGAGGATCTGGATGTACTTACATCAAGGACTAAATTCTAGGCTTACTGCTTTTGACAGACAGAATTATAAATCAACTTTTCTAACAGATTATTTTGGAAGTGATTGACAATGATAAGAAGTATGATCATGTCCGAATCTGACAACAAGAATACTCAATAGAATAATGAATCTAAGATGGAGATCTAGCCTATCTAACAGGAGATCTCTAGATATGATAATAAGAATACTCAACATGGTCTAATACTAAGATCAAGCCTCTCTGATTGGAGAACTCTAGATATGATCATAAGAATCTACATATAAGACCAAGCCTATCTGATGGGATGGTCCATGAACCAATGGAACTATCTGAGCTCTTTACTGGGATAGACGACTGCACCATACAGTTCTAATTTTTAAAGAGTGATACTAAAACTGCAACTGTGGGAAGTAGTTACTTAACTGACATGCCCCAACCTACAAAAGGTGGGGTCCAACCTGTGACCCCAGCTGCAAGGGTGTCAATACCATACCATGGGTAAAGACCTCTCTGGTCAAACCTCTCTGACGGGATGACCCTCACAGGAAGTCAGCCTAAGGCAATATGACAGTTAAACCTCTCTGACGGTGACAGCCTCGACTAACAGGAGACTCCTATATCCTGTGTTGGCTATGCAGTTCTAGAGTTCATGGATTACTCCTTCATATGCCCAAATTACACCTCTCTTACGACAGTGTAAGCGATCATTGTAAAATATATAACCCAACTAGGTTGGGGTTGAATCCCACAGGGAATATGGTGCTAATTAAGTTGTACACAGATTAGTTGAATTTTAATCGTTTGATTCCGCAAAATAAATTAATGTGATTTGATTCAGTTCACAAATTAATGGTTTTAGTTTAACAAGATGAAATATGTGTAGTCGTATTCAAATTAAGAGAAATAGCAAGATAGGGTTATGTCCACCTTATAGTTTTCAATACTTTCTAACTATGGGTGTTATGAATTCATACATACATCATGTTTATAGAGAAACGTATTGTATTTAATAACATAATCGTAGTGTTTCTAAACCATCATGGACTAATTCACTTTAGTTCTCTCGAATCAAAATCATTACCAAAAACAATATGAAATCTCCAAGTAGTTAATCCTACTAAGGCATTAACTTATGAAATAGGGGTTGGCAATCCTATTTTCTTGTCACTACTCTATTTTTCGAACAACAACCTTTCTTTCAAACAAGTTGCATTTTAAGGCATATCCTCTATGTTTGCAACCACGAGAATTCAAGATAAGCGAAGAGAGTATGATATAAAAAAGTCAATGCATAATGAATTAAAAACACAAAGTAATAGATTGTATGCTACAAGGCTTCCATAACCCTAACTAATGAACTTAGCTACTCATAAATAAAACGAACATCATCATAAATATATTCATCATACCAAAAACTAGAAGACGATCTTGGTGTGCGAATGGTGAAAGTAAGAGAGAAGAAATGTTTTTACCTCTGGCCACCCTAAGCCTCTATTCTCCTCTCTCTGAATAACACAAAATAATTGAATTCCCATAAAAATTCAGAATTTAACCCTTTTAATAACCTTTTCTCTCATAATTGCCTTCTAAGTCCCTAAACTAATTATAAATGATAAGCTAGTCTTGGACATATTTTCTAGGCGCCACATTTGGTTCAGATTGCTATTCTCTCTTGTGTCATATGCCTTTCCGCATTACATAATCCCATAATGTCTTCATCTACCTCATTAATGCCTGAAATCATGCTAATCACATTGGTTAGCTCAATTACATATAAGTAGAGTAAAAACATAAGAAACTAGGAACTTTGTTCTCTAAACATAACTAAAATATGGATAAATTATGGTGCTTAGGCATATAAATACACCCAAGATCACCACCCCACACTTAATGCTTTGTTCTTCCTCGAACAACATATCCATTTATACGTACTACACAAGCTTTAGCACCCAAAAAGGAAGACAAAATGCTCAAATAGGCTCACACAACAATTATGAACAAGAATTAGATTCAGGAATCATTAGTAGGGACAACCTACCATCAAGAATAGACTCATTAAGTTGGCAATTTCATGCATATCGTTTGAGCATAGAAATCATATAAATTACCCAACCGTCATCAACCTTGTGCCCTCACAACAAGAAAGTTACCCATAATCACTCACAATCATGCAATTTCTAACAAAATGGGTACAAGAATCAAGTTGCGCTCACTCTCAAAAAGAATTTTCAAATTACAAGTGATAACCATATGCTTGCCCTTAGTGTAATACTCCACTAATATCAGAATGCTAAGATTAGGATCATATAGGTCTTTTATGGGTTGTAATGTAGGCTAAAGGATGGGTAGGAACTATTTTGGCGAGAAATAGTGACTATCTTCTCTAAGCGCTTTAATACACTACATTACGCAATTAAGACCAATCTCTAACAACCAATTTCCACTTTTTCTATCTTCACAAATTTGCTTTTCACCCCAACTCATTAAGCTTAATTAATAACATTATGGTGGGAGTATGCAATCCTTTAAAATAATTTATTTTGGCACACTTTTCACGTTACACACCCCTATAATAGCAACCCTCAACTTAGGCAATTTACCTTAGTTGAGGTTCACAATGTCTAAGAAGGACCAGGGCCAAAACAGGTTCATTGTAACATGTCCGTGATAAAAATTTGAATTTTTTTAAAATAATTTTAGCTACTCCCAACCACATCAATTGCTCACACCAATAACTGGACTTCGGGGTATCAACTTCACCTTTTTCCTCTTATTGTCAAACTCCTAACTCACATTGATTTTATATTAAAGCGCTTAGGAGCTTTTCGATTAAATTACAGTGTATTAAAGAACGAATTAGTCTACATATGAGGCTAACAAAAGAACAAGCTAAAGGCTCAATGGGGATAGCAAAGATAATGTACAAAGGTAGGTCAAAAAAGGTATGAACAATGGCTATCAAAGAAATTCCTAAATCATCTCCTAAAATCACAATCTTTATTTTGCTTTGCATACACACCAGGCAAGTTCTAGCATCAGTTGAAATAAGGAATATACAACAGTCGTACACACTCATGGCACATGGTCAACTCAATTAGGAGCATTATAGATTCTCGACCAAATAATTATCTAAATTCAATTAAAACCAACAATCACAACAAGAGTCACAACTAGAGCCTAGGTGTTTCAAATATAATAATCCATCACATACTTATGGTATCATGTCAAGTGATCAGCAAGAGCAGTTACATGTAATTAAAATACTATTTTTCTCTTAAGACGGTCGTCATCCATCCATCATCAAGAAAAACACCTAATTATGACTAAATAACTAACAAAATGAACAAAATAACTAATCTTATCTAGAAGTATACTAAGGAGAAGGTCTTATGTTCTTACAAAACAAGTAGCAAAGTACCCAGCCACCCCACACTTAAGCTTAGCACTGTCCCCAGTGCAACTAACAAGATACAGAACCTGGCTAGTAGTACTTCTCATCCACATTAGGAGTCATGCCACCTGATGGAGATCATTATTGGAACCATTATTCCTGTACTTATCACATCACTCATACCATCCATGTCAGTCACACATAATCAAGTTAACTTCAATTAAGATAGAGATGGTGAAGTCACCAACCCATACTTAATTTGTTAGTATAAACCAATTAAGTGTTTTTATCGGGTACTTAGACTTCACCGACATACACTTTGACATTGTGCATCAACATTAGTCACAATAAAATTCATTCACTTCAATTCCCCCAATTCTATTTCAATGAAGCACTTTTTGAACAGAATCATGCTCTACACTTTCAACCATATCAAGATATATAAAATGCCATCACTTTCACAACATCACCATGGCAAGAATTTAATTCATAATCCTTAATAAATTACTTAGCTATAACATAGAGTCACAATAACTAATGATTAAGAAAGTAAAACTTACCTTGAAGATGAAAGTTTGGTGAAAAAAAGGAAAATTCTTGAGATAGTTAATGTTGAAAGACAAAGAGAATGGTAAGAGCAATCTTATACATGTCAGAGGTGAAATAAGGATGACTTTGGGAATTCATGGTGTTGATTCTATTAAAGGGTGAGATTTGGGTCGAGTTGATGCAATAAAAAATGGATTATTAGGCAAACTTAAACTGATAGGCAGCACCCATGAAATCACCTAAGAATAAGTAGGCAGCGCCTAACCCATCGCCTATGTGAGGCAGTGAGCATAGGCAATGGTATAAGCGGTGCCAAATCTCTTGCCTATGTTGACATAGGCGGCGCCTAAGCTATCGACTATGTTGAAATAGGCGGCGCCTAACCTATAGCCTAAGTGAGGCTGTGAGCAAAGGTGATTTACAATGTGGCGTATATATAATCACACACCTTAAGATGTGCGGTGCATTGTGCATCATATAGTTGGTCGTGTGATCACTTGCGATGGGATGTTCGGTGCATTCTTGGTTGGAAAGGTCCATACCACAGAGGCTTTGCCCCCGCACCCCTATCGAGGTCAGTGGTGCGCTTCGAGGTTGGGGCTATTGGCCCGATCCCTACGCTACCACCATAGACCTCATTGAAACTCAAAAAAATAAGTCGCACCGTGACAATTTTAGGGTCAGATTAACATAATTCGAGGCACAACTCTAATACAAATCATGACTTGAGCCTTAACAATTGACCATTCCAATATACCTGTAATATTCCCATTACTCCTAAACTTACCACCTTTGCTGTGGCTCACTTCCAAATCAAAATTGGTAATAATATCCTCCTTAGTACTTCATGCACCTACACTTTATCAAAAACAACAAAAATGATTAGAAGGATGGGTTGCCTCCCACCAAGCACCTAATTTATTTTTGATGATTCCACAGACAAGATATCATCTAAACATAATGAGGAAAAATGCTTTGAGTGAGGCTCAAC
The DNA here is from genome assembly GCF_002878395.1 of Capsicum annuum. NCBI lineage: Eukaryota > Viridiplantae > Streptophyta > Magnoliopsida > Solanales > Solanaceae > Capsicum > Capsicum annuum. Next base: position 258,283 of record NW_025889792.1, on the reverse strand, counting down.
TACACACTCACTTTTACTTACCTTCTCAACATCTTCTCTTTGAATTAGACTAGAGTCTTTATTAGAGATTTTCTTGGTTTCTTCTTTTGACTCTAGCACCAAGTCCTCAATCTTGGCATCATCGCTCATGGTTGGTTCAGTTGGTTGGGAAGTCACTGAAGGTTGATCAAGATAATATAGGGTTCTACCTCCTCATTTTCACACTCTTCCATTATGTTAAATTATTCCATAGACAAGATATCATCTAAGTATAATGTAGAAGAGTGTTTTGAATGATTGACCTCTATATCCATCTCCTCATGAATGATTGGCCTCATTTCTTGATGCATATCACATACGATTTCTTATGTTTTTTCCTAGAGATCCAATATTGATTGAAACAAAGCTTCAATACCACTTCTTCTGGTGTGTTGTTTTTTTTTTTACTGACCATAAGACTTGTTAAACTCAAAAGAATAACTAGAATTTGGGTTAGCACAATGGTGGGAGGGTGCATTAGGTCAATCACTCCAATGTCCATCTTGATCACCATATAAAGAACAACTATACTCCTGATAGGATGGAGATGGTGCATACATCTCTCCCCAGGGAGCATATCTACAATCTTTCCAAAAGTGAGGTCCATCACACTGTGGACATAGAACATCAAGATAAGATTTCTAACTACCAAGCTCATGTTCATTTCATGATATCATAGTAATAAGTAAACTAAAATAAAAATCTACCTAGCACAAGAAATAAAAGAAAACTAAAACAAGTTTGAATTCAAGAAAGTAGGCTAAAATTCCAAACAAACTCTCTTAAATGTAAAATTAAGAAACTTGACTAACAGTCAATTAACACACATAAACTCAATGAACAATCGTAATCCCTGGCAACGGCACCAAAATTTAAAACACTCAAATTACACCTCTCTTATAAGAGAGTAAGCGATCATTGTCAAATATATAACCCAACTAAGTTGGGGACAAATCCCATAGGGAATATGATGCTAATTAAGTTGAATGCAGATTAGTTGACTTTTAATCATTTGATTCAGTAAAATAAATAGGGGGATTTGATTCAGTTCACAAATTAATGGTTTCAGTTTAACAAGATGAAATATGTATAGTAGTATTCAAATTTAGAGAAATAGCAAGCTAGGGTTATGTCCACCTTATAGTTTTCAATACTTTTTAACTATAGGCGTTACGAATTCATACATGCATTGTGTTTACAAAGAAACGTATTATATTTAATAACATAATCCTAGTGTTTCTCAACCATAAAGGACTAATTATCTTTAGTTCTCTTGAATCAAAAACGTTTACCGAAAACAATATGAAATGTCCAAGTAGTTAATCCTGCTGAGGCATTAACTTAAGAAATAGGGGTTGGTAATCTTATTTTATTGTTACTACTCTCTTTTTCAAACAATAATCTTTCTTTCAAACAAGTTGCGTTTTAAGGCATATCTTCTATGTTTGCAACCACCAGAATTCAAGATAAGTGAAGAGAGTATAATATAAACAAGTTAATGCATAATGAATTCAAAACCCAAAGTAATAGATTGTATGATACAAGGCTTCCATAACCCTAACTAATGAACTTAGGTACTCATGAATAAAACGAAAATCATCATAAATATATTCATCATACCAAAAATTAGAAGACAATCTTGTTGTGCGAATGGTGAAAGTAAGAGAGAAGATACGTTTTTCTTTCTTGCCACCCTAAGTTGCTATACACCTCTCTCTGAATAATACAAAGTAATTGAATTCCCATACAAAATTCAGCATTTAACCCTTTTAATAACCTTTTCTCTCATAATTATCTTCTAATTTTCTGAACGAATTATAAATGACAAACTAGTCTTGGACATATTTTTTAGGGGCCACATTTGGTCCAGATTGCTATTGTCTCTTATGTCATTTGCCATTCCGTATTTCATGGTCCCATAATGTCGTCATCTGCCTCATTAATGCCTGAAATCATTCTAATCACATTGGTTAGCTCAATTACATATAAGTAGAGTAAAAACATAAGAAACTAGGCATTTTGTTCTCTAAAGATAGCTAAAATATGGATAAATTATGGTTCTTAGGCGTATAAATATACCCAAGATCACTCCTAACGACTTGGCCTCTCTGACGGGAGAGCCGCCATCCCTTCTCTCACTTTGTGCTAGCTTCTACTCCCAGCTAAACAACTCTAAACTAAATTCTCAACTAAACACAACTGAACTGATTCTGTTACTGATCATGTTTCCCAAAAGATCTGATTGAGTTATGCTGAGATTACTTAGTTCTGTATCTGACGAAAAAGATATCGAATCATGGTATCTGACGGACGATACAGAGATTGAATAGATTACTTAAATCACTTCTGAGATTAGACTTTAATACTAATAGATTTGAGAAAATTACAAACTGAGACTAGATTACTAGCAATACAGAGATTAAAAAAATAACTAAGACTTTTGACCTTTCTTAAGATCTGACTTATCTGAGGATATAGAGTTCAATAGTTCAATGAGTTTGGAGAATCATGGCTCAACTAGAGTTATCGAGATACTAAAATGGACCTAGACAACAGCTCTATTGTCGAATGTAAACACCCCCAGGACTCGATAGCCTAAAAGTAAAGCATAATCATTCATTCATGATCACAATCATTCATGTATTATCATAATCATTCATGCACTATCATAATTATTAAAGCATCTTCCCAATCATTAATACAACTCTTAAGTAATTAGGAATCACAAACGTCTATTCATCATCATAGTTTCTAAGGGGTCACTTTAAGCATCTCAGAATCATAATCATATAATAATATAGGGGAAGCATTCTACTAGATCGTACTCCATTCAACAAGGTTTTATCTCAGCTATTTCATACATATATTAGTCTTGACATGTGTTTGGATATCACATAGCTTGGGAAAACTTATTACCATCATGTCAGACCTTAATTGGGGTTTTTATACTGTCTTGGCATATTTCACTTGCTAAGGCATTTTATAAAATACTAGGCATGTACGGGTTCATGCTTATTTGAGAATTTCCCGCTATCATGAAATAATTCATTCATTTGGGCATTTTTTTCAAACCTATGGGGGACATGCTTCGCTTATTCAACCATTTCCACACCCAAAAGTCATGAATACATCACATAGAAAACAACTTCAAGAGGTTCTATCATATTAGTTGCATATACTAGTGTCAAAGCTCATAAATTTTGTAGACAAATATAAATCAAAACTCCACAAAACCTTGAACATCCATTTCAACTCATACAAATCAATAACAACTCACAAATATAAAAATATTCTAGTTCTTAAAAAGGGTTCTTGAGCTTCTTGGATGAAAGGGACCCAAGAATAAATATCTACATACCTTAACCTTTGAAGTTAGATGACTTCTAATGCTTGAGACTCTATCCACACTTGTAATAAATGATTCTCGAAGCCCACACTCTGAGGAACTTAGTTCTTGAAGAAATCTTGAAGGTTTGTGGATGATTTTTGTGAGATTAGGGTTCTTGAATTGAAACCCTAGATATTCTCTCTATAATAAATTAGAAGAGAAATGGAGAAATTAGGGATTGAATAAGGGTTGCTCATATTTATAGAGGCTAAAAAAATAGAAAATGACCGAAATACCCTTGCAAAAATGCCTTTAAATTTTTGGAAAAATTATTATTGACAACATCCATAACAGACCATCTAGTTGGTGATAGGCTGTTATGAATGTCATTAAAAAAAGGTGAAATATTGAGTTTCTGGTTAAGGCTGACGACATTGGTGATAGGCCGTCACGGGCATGATGGCTTATCACAAAATGTCGTCACTAGGGTCAAAAATCTATCCAGAGCTAACGACATTGGTGATAGGCCGTTATGGGCGTGATAGCTTATCACAAATGTCGTCACCAGTTTCCTAGCCAGACATGCTGGAGTAAAATAGGCATAACTCTTTGCTCCAATATCAGTTTTTAACAAAAATTTTATCATTGGAAAGATAATTCAAAGATATTTTATTTGATATTTAGTAGGTTATCAAATTCGATATATGGTAGGAGTTATGGTCAATTTAAGTTAACCTAAATCTTGATGGTCACTGAAACATAAACGATAGAAAAGCTTTCAACTCATCCATCAATTAGGAGACCTCAATGATCTCAATTTATGCTCAAATAGATTCCCACACGATTCAAACTATTTCATACTTGGTAGGACATTTCTAAAACATTTTAACTCGGATTTTCTCTTTACCAAGTACGCTCTAAGGCTCAGACTGGAAAAGGATATTGCAGGGCATTACTGTACTACGGGTTTGGACAACCTTGTTGCTTTAAGTTTTTGGTTCCCTTGATTAAACAGTATTTTGGTCACTTATCTGTATCCAAGTGAAACTCTATGACCATCTCTCCTCATTAAGGGCATTGGACTTATTTTGTGTTTATTTTGTAATAGATTATAAATAGGCTCCTTTTGTCTTATTTTCATTTGTTTATGAGAGATTAAAGATTTAAAAAATAAAAATCCTCTCTCTTGAGAGAAAAACACTTAGTCTTAGTTAGGGCTTGAAAAAGCTAGTATTGATCTTTGCTTGGAAACGGTGGATCTTGATGTGAGTTGATTACCTTGGAAGTCACCGTAAGATTGTGGTTTTGATTATTACATTCATTAGGGGTTTTGAGTTTAATACACTCTTTAGTTCTTAATCTTGTAATAATATTGGTCTCACTATATATCCTTTACTTTTGTTGTTGTCATCTTGTGTAGTGGACTGTTTTAGGTCCTTTATTGAATCGTAAACATGTGATATTGCTATTCATCTTATCCCTCACATTTTGTATCTGTTTTTGGTGTTATCTACAACATTGTATCTTGTATTCTTCTTGTTAATAGAGAATCCAAGAGTGGTCTCCATCTTGGTCCTCAGATCCTTAAAATTGTGGACTAATTTGGAGTGTGTTTCACGCTTTCCTTATTTTTCTTTTATCATCAAGGCCTCTTGTAGTTTTATCAAGATCGTTCACTCATACCCAAGCTAAATAAATTCAAGGGTCAATAGTTAAATTTGCAAAAAGAGAAGTTTTGGAGCTCATTTTGATACCTTTCAAGGTGACTGGCCTTCACTGGACCATTAAGTGAAGCCCAAAATAGTATCTCACAAAGACTGACGACCAAGTTGATGGACTGTCAACCTAGTGGCTGACTGTCAGTCAAGCCATCACTGGTAGGTAGAATGTCCAACTCATGGGATTTTTTTCCTTATATGCTTCAGTCACTTTTGGGCCTTGGTTAGACTGTAAATAGAAAATTCTAGGTTATTTTCCTTCGTTTTATTAATTATTGAATGAATTACACTCTTAAAAGAGTGGTGAAACTTCTATTGAATGCTTGTTTAGAAATGAGGGTTTTGAGGGCATTAAATCTCTTTTGGTCTATATAGAAATTTAGTGTAAGATTCTATTGAATTTAGGGTATTTGGGTTCAAAACACCTATTTTTCTTAATTTCTTAATAGTTTCTTATGTCAATCTTCTATCTCCTATCTTGAATCCTTTATCCTTAGCCTTTCTTAGCTTATTTCTTATTTTCATATCTCAATCTACATTATTTGGTATCAGAGCCGAGCTTAGAATCATTCCTACAGTTCTATTCTTGGCTATGTTATCAAAAAAATCACAAAAAAGTCACCATCACATTTTTAGGTTGTATTAAAATTTTAAGTTTTTGATTTTGTGTCTTTTTATGTTTCTAGTGCTTGAATAGTGTTCTCTACTACTATTTACGTCATTATCTATAATTTGATCTTAATAAAATAAGATTAGAGTAACCCACCATTGTTGAAACATGAAGTTGAAGAAAATTCAAATGTGTTTGAAAATCTGAAAGTGTTGGGTAAGTTTAAAGCAATAAAAAATTAAGGTTTGTTCGGGAGCTTGAAAGGATCTTGGAGTTTGAATTTTATCGAACTTTGAATTCGATTGATTGAGGGTAAAAAATTTTAATGTTCTTCAAGTTCTTCATGACTTGTTGAAGAAGAAGCTATAAAACTAGAGTTTGATCCAAAAGAAGTAAAGAAAAAGAAGTTGTAACTGTTTATCCTTAAGGAATATTCCTCAAAAGTATAAGGCCCACAAAATTGCTCATCTGGAGAGATTGACGGACAATGTGAAGGTTCATCTGTGACCCGATGCTCCACCAACCCATCTGTCAACCCCAAGGTATTCTCCACCCTTTCTGGATAAGGCCTAATGGCCAACATGACGGCCCGTCACCCATATGATGGTCAGTCATTAAGTCAGTCACTCGACAAAAGTTCCGAAATCTCATTTTAGATTCTTAGTTTCATTTCCTTGATTCTTAAACATCCTTTACTTGATTCTAATGCTAATTAACAACTTTTAATGCATCTAATTAGTTGTGCATTAGTTCTTGAATCAACTTTTTTCTTGACCCACTTCTTTGAGTGATTTTATTGTTTTACATCATCGTAACCTCTTGGCTCAAGTACGAATGAGATTTATTTGAGTCTTTCAATTGAGAATACACTCCATACAACTGTCTATCCGACCTCAAGGTCTCACCGGAGTATAAACCAACATTCAACACTTGTGAAGCCAAGTGTGAGGTAACAAAACAAGGGTACAGTCAAGAGGTTTTTTCTTTAATGCTAACTTGATTGTTGTTTTTGTAGTTTCTTTTCTTAGGTAAAACAAAAATGGAAGGTGAAGCACCCTAAACCTTGGATACTAATATTCTTGGTGCTATGATAATGTTTGTGATGGAGAAACTTATTCCTTAGAAGGTCGTGTGGCATTGATGGAAGGAAGTATGAGTACTTTAGGCGTAAGAGTAAATGATATGAAAGGTAGAAAAAACTCTATCCTCTCCACTCCTCACCCTTACTATGCCTCTTCAAGTGGACATGCTCAAAACACATCCTCTACTTTTTCCTCGGGAACCCTTCACCAAATGTTTAACAGACCAACACCTCCATGAGAACACACTATCCAAACTACTACCTACCCACCAAATTAAAACCCCGTTCGTCTACTACAACCTCAATTTAATTAAGTCCAACAAGAATAACCAAGAAACCAAATGCCCCAACCTCCACTAAATCAAATACCTCTATTCCAAGTAGCAGCATAGTAAAATAAACCCATCCATATAGAGAAAGAAAAGAGGGAGGAACACAAGAGGAATATGGAGCATTTGAAGAATCCGACATGATGGTAGAAGATATGAGAGCTACACCAATAGATCTAAGGGGATTTTGAGGGAGACAAGGAAGAATTAGTACGATGTCCTACGATAGAGAAAACTTATGAAACTGCCCTAAGGTCATGATTATTGGAATCAATAAGGTAATAGAGATTTAGATATGTGAATTAATTCCATCAAGGTTATTCTTCCAATATTTAAAGGTGAGAGCTATCCCAAAGCCTATCTCTCATGGGAGTCCTCTTATGAAAGGATCTTCTAAGTGAATGATCTCACCAAAGATAAGAAGAATAGTTATGCTATCGCCCATATTGAATGTTATTCAAATATATGGTGGGATTATGCCAAAAGGTTTGGAAATGTGTTGAATGAGGGTCTACCTATTCCATAGGATATATTAAAAGGGTTAATGAGATAGTAGTACTTACCATAGAGATATAGGCATGAGATATTTGCCAAGCTCTATAACTTATGGCAAGGTAGCAAGAGTGTCAGGGCATACTATGATGAAATACAACTATTGATCCTCAACCTTAATCATCAAGGAGAATATATGAGCCACGATCATAGGCTTCAAGTTTGGGTTGACCAAAGATATTTCCTCATGCATCACTATCCTCAAGTTTGAAACCATAGATGATATCTTTCCAGTGGCTTTAAAGATTGAAAGGTATATAACAGAGATAGTGGATTGTAGGATAAAAGGGTACTCATCAACCACTTCTTAGAATACATACAAAGAAGTAGATCTACTTTTATTTGGATGGAACATGATCAAGGATGTCAAGTCCAATAAAAGATAGACAATGGAGAGGACTGCTCCAAAATATCCACCAAGGAATCAAGGTAACAAATATCCCACTCCTAATCTTAGAGGGTTGAAATGTTTTAACTGTTAAGGGTGGGAACACAAGGGAAATGGTTGTCCCAATTAGAGAAATATGATACTTAGGGAAGGGAAGTTGTATTATCTTGGAGAAGAGGTGAACTTAGAAGCAAATGAGAATAAGTAAATATGCCAAGAAGTAGAGCGAGTAGAGAAAGAGGCATAAGAGAAAGGAAATGATAATGATACATGGCCTCAAGATGGAGAGTTTGAAGTGCAAAACTTTGTGTTAAGGGGAGCTATGATTAGTAAAGCTATAGATGACCCAAGTCAAAGGTAAAATCTATTCCATACTAACTGTCTTATCGAACAAAATATATGCTCTTTGATCATTGATAGTGTTAGTTATGATAACGTAGCTAGTTCCACCATGCTTGATTTCCTAAAGCAACCCACCACCAAGCATGCAAGTCTTTACAAGCTCCAATGGTTGAATGAATGCGGAGATTTAAGGTAACTCAACAAATAGTGATTCACTTCAAGATTGGGAATTACCAAGATAAGGTTCTATGTGATGTCATTCTCATGCAAACTTTTCACATGTTATTGGGAAGACCTTGGAAATATAATTGCTCCAACAAGCATGATGGTAGTACCAATTGGTATTACCTTGAGATGAATGACCAAAAGGTACACTAAATTCTTTCACACCCTCACAAGTAAATAAGACTCTTCATGAATTGGAGGAGTTGAAGGAGAAAAGAAAGAAGACCAATGAGAGCAAAGGAAAAGAAAGGGAAAAAGTAGGAAAGTTTAAGTAGAAGGAACAAAAGATGATGTTGGATAGAAACAAAGAAATCTTCCAAGAGAATTATGATGAAACATCCATGCTCTTTTTAGCCCATGCTTTTAATACTAACTCTTCTACATCTTCTAATCACTATTTTATTTCCCTTGTTTTTCAAGAATATGAAGATGTGTTCCCAAATGAACTTCACAAAGTTACTTCCACTTTGGGTAATTGAGCATTAAATAGACTTCATGTCAAGTTCTCAATTTCAAAATAAATAGGCATACCTATGTAACACTTTAAATACCAAAGAGCTTCAATGGCAAGTTGAGGAACTCCTCAAGAAGGGATATATCAAGGAAAGTGTGAGCCCATATAAGGTTTTAGTGTTTTTGGTGCCAAATAAAGTTAGGAAATGGAGTATATGTGTTGATTGTTGAGCCATCAATAAAATAACGTTACAGTATCACCACCCAATTCCTCTTTTGGATTATATGCTTGGTGAATTGAATGGTTTATGGAAGACCGCCTTCAAGACCAAATTTTGTCTCTAAGAATGGATGGTCATGCCTTTTGGTCTCACCAACGCCCGTTGTCATTCCTCAAATACTATTGTGAAAGATAGGAAACCGTAGTCGTAAATGCCTGATAGAACGAATCCATAACCTTGTACTACTTATGCATATAACTACGATAACCAAAGGTTCTGACAAACATGATATTATGCATTGATGAGAATATCTACATTGGCAAGTGCAAAATTATATATACAAAACTTAACCATTAGGGCCACCACATCTAAAGGACATGACGCTACCATGTTTAACTTTACATTAGTCTACAAAGCCTCTAAAATATACATAGACTTGGCTAGGGTTGGGACAAACTCCTGCACAACTCTTGACTGCATTACAATATCGAAACATATGAAACTAACTCGAAATGCCCTGAATCAACTTGGAGCTCACAATAGTCATTGGGTCACTTAATGCAATAAGAATTATATAGGGAGCTGTTGCCACACAAATGAAGTGTTTAGGAGCTGAAAATAGCACATGGGGCTTATTTGAGTAAACGGAGAACTCCTAAAATTCTCTAGTGAAAACAGATGTGCAGGTTTAATAAAAAGCATGTATTGTGGCATTTTAACATGTTACAGAGTGGAAACAAGTTCATTGACTACATGGGATGTAATACACTTCCATTATGTATCACTTGTTATGGGATAACCTTGGGAAGCTTACTTAATGGACCAAATGTCTGATTTTATGCCAAAGAGTGCAAAATAGATTATGCCTTACATACCTGATTACATAACTCTAAAACTAACCAAACTTAACTTCCCTACTTTCAGATTACTTATTTACAATATAAAATATGGTGAAATAATATTAGCAACCAACCAACATGTGTGGGCTATTTAACTTCACCAAAATAGTAACCGGGCAGTAATCTCTCATTCTATAAATTAAGGGTGTTATTTTAACCCTTTTTTCTTTCAATTACACCCACATACCATGCATTTTATTATAAGGTTCAACGAGGCTACCTTTTCTTCGTTACACATTCCAAACAATAAATAAAATAGATTGGGTAGTAAGCAAATGCAATAATTAGTACTGTGGTATACCGCCACACTTTTCTTCTTTGTTTCGTTACAAACTAATCACACCTTTCTACAACATCAACCTAGCATCCTACAACATATACATACAAAAACATTCCATAAAACATTCCAAAATCTCTTTTACTGTAGCAATCACTTATTGAACTCATCATTTCTTGAGTTCTCAATAATAACACATTCATAATTCTCTCTCCAATTCATATATAAGGAGAACAAAATGGTGTTGTCATCTTACCTGAATTCTGCAACTTATACTTAAATTTGAACTTCTCAAGAACTTTAACTTTCACTTTCCTTCACACTTTAAACCAAAGAAGAAAAGAGATCTATTAAAAAGAAAGGAAAAGTGAGCAAGTAGCTATTTTATATTCTATCATGTATTTACAATTAGACACCCATAGCATGATTTCCTAATATTCCATGACATAATTAAGCTAAAACTTGATCGTTTTCACTTACCTTATCAAGCAAAGATGAGGGTTTTTTTAAGAACCCTAGTAGGAATTTTAGGGCTACTATTGTTATCCTTGTTAAGAAAGGGAGAAAATTAAAATTTAAATGAGAATAATGTGGTTAAAATGAGCTAAATGGCCTACTTTATTGATCTTATATTGAGACCTTATTATTGACCTCATTTCCGGCCACAAATTAGTCAAGTAGGTGATGCACCTACTTAAGGGTTCAAGCTGCTCAAAATTTCAAAGTAGGTGATGCACCTAATTGCTTAAATTCATATTTTGGGTTCAATTTACTTGGGCCTTTGGAAGATTTAAGTGTTGGGCCATTTCTCCATTTTTTCCCTCTTTTCTTCAATTTGGCCCAAATGAGTACATTAATTTATGCCCAAATCTTGTCCATAGCCATGGGTCCATTAATTTTTTCCAAAAAGCTTAAGTAGGTGTCTCATCTAGTAGCTTAATTAAGTCAAGAAAGCACCTCAATATTTCATTCCATTTCTAGCTCCTAATTCCTTGAATCTAACCTTCAACTTGTACACACTTGGTCTCTTTAAAATTTAGATCAAAATACCAGCTTACTATCAAAAGTTTAATTAGTTGTATCGATGTTAACTTGACCGTGTCACACATAAACATACAGGTAACATCTATAATTTCATACACACCATTAATACTTACATAACAAAACTCATATGTTACCTATATCACAAGGCTATACCAACTTACCTATAAATAGTAAAAGTACATGCAATGTACGGGGTGTCACATCCTCCCCTCCTTAGAAATATTTGTCCTCAAATGTTGGCATAACTATCTAGCCGAAATAAGTTCAAGCCTAAGTTAAATATCCCTATTATCATATAGAACTTATATATTATACTTACTTTTTATTTCTGCAATTAGCATCTTGGACTTTTTTTTTGTATTTGAACAAATAGGGGTACTTAGATTGCATCGCTTCTTCAACTTCCCATGTTATCTCTTCTACTTGTTGGTTTCTCTATATCACTTTACCAAAGATATTTCTTTATTCCTTAAATTTTTAACTTGTCGATCTAGGATAGTAATAGGTATTTCTTCATATGTGAGATCTTCAATAACTTTTATATCTTCAGTAGGAGTAATATGAAATCGATCACCCATGCACTTTCGAAACATTAAGATATGAAATACTTGATGAATAGTTTAGAGCTCTTAGGGTAGCTCTAATTCATAATCAACTTGGAAAAACCTCCTAGTAATATTGTATGGGCCTATATAACGTGGACTTAGTTTTCCTTTCTAACAAAATCTCATAATCCCCTTCATTAGTGACAACTTTAAGAAAACCCAATCGCCTATAGCAAACTCTAGCCCCTTTCTTCTAACATCTGCATAAGACTTATGTCAACTTTGGGTTGTCTCCAGCCATTGTTAGATCACTTTAACCTTTTCCATCGCCTGATGAACAAAATCTTGCCCGAATAAGGCAGTTTCACCTACTTTAGACCATCCAATTGGTGATCTACACATTCTTCCATACAAAGCTTCATATGGCTCCATTTTGATACTTGAATGATACAAATTGTCATAGGAGAACTCGATGAGAGGTAAATGATTAAGAAATGCCTCTTTGAACTCCTTCTAAGTAGCTAAAAGTGCATCGATACTCCTAGACTATTTCCAATCTTCAAACCAGAATATAGCCTCTCCTTTGAATCTATATGCTGCTAGCTCAACTGTCTCTTTACCTAATACATACATGACATCTAGATCCCTTTTGATTTGATCAATAAAGTCCAATGGGTCTTCATTAATATCAGATCCAGTAAATGTGAGAGGATCCAATTTAAGAAAATCTTGTGTTTGAAGGCTAGCTGCCCTATTTGCACCACTAGAATATATGGTTGGAATAGTTTGTCCTTTAACTTGTCCAGCAACTATACGAGCCAACAATTTCAGCGTAATCCTTAGATCCTGGTCAGTAGCATTAATTGGTGGTTCTGAGGATGTAATTCTTCTCCTCCTTAGTTCTTCTGGAGATAGAGGAGTGGAAGAAGTTTGTGCTATAAACATAGATTAAGCCTCACTTTGATTAGCTTGTCTAGGTGGTGTCTTTTTTGTCCCTACTCCAACAGCCACGTTTACTTGCTTACCTATATTCTTACTCTTTGTAACCAATATTTTTACTATTATAAGAGAAAAAAATAGCATTACTGGTAAAATATGACTTCACCTAAGACTTGGGATATATTGCACGATCTAAGATGTGAAAAAAAAAAACAACTTCTAAATGCCCATAGCATCTTATTTATATATGTGGTGCACAACACATCCATAAGCAAGACTCTACATAGACACGTCTTTGTAGACTCTCTAGTATGACCTACTCTGATACCACTTTTGTTACTATTATGAGAGAAAAATATAGCATTACTGGTTAAATATGATTTCATCTAAGACTTGGGATCTATTGCACGATCTAAGACGTGAAAAAAAAAACAACCTCAAAATCCCATAGCGTCTTATTTATAGATATGGTACATCACACACCAATAAGTAAGACTCTACGTAGACACGGCTTTGTAGACTCTCTAGTATGACCTACTCTGATACCACTTTTGTCACATCTGAAATCCTATTAGGTCGGACAGGCACTCGTAGTCGTAAAGGCTCAAGGGAACCAATCCATAACCTTGTACTTCTCATGTATATAAATATAACAACCAATGGTTTTGACAAACATGATATTATGCATCAATGATAATACATACATTGCCAAGCACAAATTTATATATACAACACTTGGCCGTTGGGGCCATCACATCTAAAAGACAAGACACAACCATGTTTAACTTTACATTAGTCTACAAAGACTCTAAAATATACATAGACTTAGTTATAGCTAGGATAAACCTCTGCCCTACTCTTCATAAATGTGCAATACCAAAATATATGGAAAAAACTTAAAAACCTCTGAATCAACCTGGAGCTCATGGATAGTTACTGAATAACCTGTGCTTCTACTAGAGAGGTGTTTTAGCTGAAGCACTTATGCCTGCAGCATAAAATACAGGTCCCCTGTAAGGGACATCAGTACAAAAAATTGTACTGAATATGTAAACCTGTAGGTAACAACACATGATACAAGACCTTAAGAGAAATTAGATACTCGTGAATAAATAATGCTAGTAGACCACCTTTATATATTTATAGGATCAGGTACATTACATTCCTTTTTTCATTGTACCTTTCTTACTGCATTATCTTTATAAGTCATATAATACAATTGACTAGCTGATCAGTTGTAAATAGATAAATCGGGATCGGCCCATGCTAGGCTTATGCCCCTTAGCTGCACCCCATAAATAAACATGGGGATCAGCCCATGATAGGCTTAAGCCTATGAGCTGGCACCCATATATAAAGGTATCAAGATCGGACAATGCTATCCTTATGCCCCTGAGCTTTCACTCGTTTTACAGATTTGTATTACTTAGTTTGTTTAATCTTTGAGATTATTACTTTGGTGTTCATAACAGTATGGTACCTTAAATTAGTAACTACAAAAAATAGACATGTAAATGGGAACTTAATGCAACAATTATAAGGTAGAGAGCTGTTGGCACACAAATGAAATGTTTAGGAGCTTAAAATAACACATGGGTCTTATTTCAGTAAATGGAGAACTCCTAAAATTCTCTAGTGAAAATAGACGTGCAGGTTTAATAATAAGCATGTATTGAGGTGTTTTAACATGTTATAGAGTAGGAACAAGTTCATTGACAATATGGGATATAATATGCTACCATTATGTTTCACTTGTTATAGGATAACCTTGGAAAGCTTACTTGATGGACCAAATGTCCGATTTCATGCCAAAGAGTGGAAAATAGTTTATGCCTAACTTAACTGATTATATAACTCCAAAACTAACCAAACTTGACTTCCCTCCTTTAAGATTACTTATCTACAATAGGAAATACAGTAATCTAATATTAGCAACAAACCAACATATTTAGGCTATTTAACATTACCAAAACAATAACTGGGCAGTAAGCTCTTAATCTATCAATTAAGGGTGTTATTTTTACCCTCTTCCCTTTAAATTAAACCCACACACTATACATGTCCTTATTAGGTTCACAAAACCCACCTTGTCTTAATTACAGATTCCAAATAATATGCAAAATATATTGGGCAGTAAAGAAATGCAATAATTAGTTCGGTGGTATACCGCCACACCTTTCTTCTATATTTCATTACAAACTACTCACACCTTTATCTAATATTAACTTGGTGGACCATAACATATACATACAAAAACATTTCATAAAACATTCCTATATCACTTTTATTGTAGCAATCACTTATTGAACTCATTATCTCTTGAGTTCTCAATAACAACATATTCATAATTCTCTCTCAAATTTATATATAATGAGAAAAAAATGGAGTAGTCACCTTACCTTAATTCTGCAACTTATACTTAAATTTGATCTCCTCAAGAACTTCAACCTTCACTTTCCTTCAAATTTTAAACCAAATAAGAAAAGAGATCTCTTAATAACAAAGAAAAAGTGACCAAGTAGTTGTTCTATATTCTGCCATGTATTTATAATTAGACGCCTATAACATGTTTTACTAATCTTCCAAGATATAATTAAGCTAAAAATTTAGAGTTTTCACTTACCTTAGCTTGCAAAGATGAGGGTTTCTTCAAGAACCCTAGAAGGAATTTTAGGGGTGCTGTTGTTATCCTTGTTAAAAATAAGGAGAAAGATGAAATTTATAAGGGAATGTTGTGGGTAAAATGAGAAAAATGGTCAGCTATATTGATCTTATATTGAGCCCTTATTATTGACCTCATTTCCATCCACAAATTAGTCAAGTAGGTGATGAACCTACTTAAGGGTTGAAGATGCTCAAAATTTCAAAGTAGCTGATACACCTAGTTACTTAAATTATTATTTTGGGCTCAATTAACTTGGGCCTTTGGTTGATTTAAGTGTTGGGCCATTTTTCCATTTTCTTCCTCTTTTCTTCAACTTGGCCCAAATGAGTACATTTGTTTAGGCCCAAATCTGGTCCATAGCCATGGGTCCATTAATTTGGTCCAAAAAGCTTAAGTAGGTGACTCACCTACTAGATTAATTAAGTCAAGCAAGCACCTCAATATTTCATTCCATTCCAGCTTCTAATTCCTTTAATCTAACCTTCAAATTGTACACACTTGGTCACTTTAAACTTTAGATATAAATACCATCTTACAATCCAAAGTTTAATTAGTTGTATCGATGTTTACTTTATCGTGTCACATAATAACATATGGGCAGCAACAATAATTTCATCTACACCATTAATACTTGAATAACATATCTCATTGGTTACCTATACCACAAAGCTATACCAATTTACCTATAAATATGAAAAGTACATGCAATGTTTGGGGTGTCACATCCGTTCATAGGGATATTTGTTGTGGTATACTTTGATGACGTCCTAGTTTATAGAAAATCCCTCCGCAAGCATGTTTTACATTTACAAAATATGTTTGAAGTGTTTAGAAAGTAAAACTTGTATTCTAATCTTGAAAAATGCTCTTTTGGTATGAATAAAGTTGTGTTTTTTGGTTTGTTGTAAGATCAATTAGAGTCGAGGTGGATTAATCTAAGATACACGCCATCAAGAATTGGCTAACTCCGAAAAAACCATTAGTGAAGTACGAAGCTTCCATGGGTTGGA
>NW_025889792.1:198324-238639 GCF_002878395.1 Capsicum annuum | reverse complement strand
TTGGCTATGTAGTTCTGTGGAAGATAGGGCACGCTTATCCCACACTTTCTGCACGGTGCTAAATACTACTCCCTTTTTATTTGCTATGCTCATCTTCTTGGAAATCCACTTAAAAAGTAGCACAAGGGTTTATCTATAACCAATTATGCATTCATCTAATAAAATCTATTAATAAAGTTGATCTAAATTTTGTAAGCTATAATAATCTGAAAAGTTGATTCCTTATCTAATCTGATGATCGAAAGATCCAAGCTTTACCGAAAATCATTAAATAATCTGCTCATAAAATGCTTAAAGCATCATCTTTCTTGAAATAATAACATTTAATCTTGGGGTAATAACCCATGCTTCAATCACATGACAAAACATCATAAAAATAATGCTTGATATTGGACACAATGATAATTCATCTCAAAATCTATAAATTACTGCAATAGACATAAAAATATGAAAATAGACATGCAAGTCAACTTCCAAAATGCTTGAAATCTTAGAATCTAGCAAAGAGAAATAATGGGTATGAACCCTAATTTAAAATCCATGTATAAACATCCAAAATCATATGATTTGTTATTATAAAGCTTGGTTTTGGGCCCAAGGATGAAAGAAGACCTTTGTTCATAAACCCCACATACCATGATAGATGATTAGATGATGAAACTTGAATTATAGATTCCTAATTAGGTTCTTGGACATGAATTCTTGATTATATTTCCTTGAGAATCCTCAATCTTAAGCTTTCTTAGAGAATTAATGGAGGATTTTTTATTTCTTGGAGAAGAGGTTTTAGAGCTCTAAGGTTTTATTTTTGAAGAGAATGATGAATAATGAGAGCAAACTGCTTTGAATATGAATAATCCTGTGTTTTGGATAGATTTAGGGCCTTGGTAATTAACCAAAATAACCTTTTTAAACTTCTAGACAGAACTGGAAAACGTAACATTTTTCTGATTTGGGTGGCCACCGCGACGCGCCACCATCACGATGGCTTACTTTAAATAGGACAATTGGGAACTAGGCTAACTCCACGACAAGCCAACATCATGGTGAACCATTGGAATTCCATTTTGGCCACTATCACGATGTGCCAACATCTCTTTGGGTTATCGAAAATCGATAACTGGGAAATTGGCCCTCTCTGCGATGTGCCAATATCGCGTTGGTCTACTGGAATGGGACAATGGGAATTTAGAATTCTCTATGATGTAGAATAAATATTCTTCATTTTGGAAGATATTTCTTAACATTCTAGGAAAAAATTCAAGCTAGGAAAAGTATGGGGTATTATAATATCTCCCCATTGGGAACATTCATCCTCGAATATGGCAAGATAAGCTGAAAAATACTGAAAAATCTGAGGTGATAAACTATCATGCACAATTGAAATAAATTGAATAACTGAATGTCAATTCGAATAAGCTACTATACTGATCTAAGAGTGCATGAATTCTCATGAAAATAACTATATATAATTGAATTTGAAATAGGAAAAGAACTGAATGAAGGAAAACTATTACCTCCGGCTGAATCTTAGTTCATGGAATAGAGATGAGGATACTTGGTAAATATGTATTCTTCTACTTCCCATGTAGCACGCTCAACAACTGATTTCGCCAGAGAACTTTGACTAAGGGAACTTCTTAGTTCCCTTTTCTATGAATCTGATGATCAAGAATATCCACTGGTACTTCTTCGTAAGAAAGACTATTCTGAATATCTGTGCTTTTTAGAGGAACTATAACGGCTGAATCATCCATTCACTTCTTTAACAAGGACACAAGGAATACTGGATGGACTACGGATAAATCTGCGGGTAGATCAAGCCCATACACTACCTTTCCAACAAGACCCAAAATACGGAAGGGACCTACATAACAGGGACTAAGTTTCCCCTTTTTTCCAAACCTCTTCACCCCTTTCATGGGTAAAACTTTCAAATACATAAGATCTATTTTTCTAATGTCGGCATAATATTTTTGATGACTCTGGGCTGCTTTCCTCTCCATAATCAACTGCACTTTCTCCATACCCTCAAACACCATGTCTGGCCCAATTAAACTTGCCTCACCAACATTGAACCAATCGACTGACGATCTATATCTCAGCCCATAAAGAGCCTCAAATGGAGCCCTTTGAATAATAGCATGATAACTGTTACTACACGTGAACTTAATCAATGGAAAATGATCATCCCTACTACCTTTAAATTTAAGAACTCATACCCTTAATATATCATCTAAAGTCTAAATAGTTCTCTCTGCCTAACGATCTATCTGCGGATGAAAAGCTAATTTAAGATAAACTTGCATACCAAGACCCTTCTAAAAGGATCTCCAAAACTCAGAGGTAAACTGAGTAATCCTATCTAAAATGATGGATAATGAAACTCCATGCAGTCTAACTAACTCTCTAATATACATCTTAGGATAATCTTTAGCCATGAAAGATGTGTGAACTGACAAGAAATGCACTGACTTAGTGAGTTTGTATACAATAACCCAAATCGAGTCATGCAAATGGCGCGAATGGGGTAAACCTATCACAGAATCCATATTCATCTCTTTCCACTTCCAACTGGGGATACCAAACTCTTGCAATACACCAACAGGTCTTTGTTGCTCAACCTTAACCTATTGATAAGTTGAACATTTGGCTACAAATTCTACTATATCTTTTTTCATACCACTCCATCAATTGACTTCCCGAAAGTCACGGTATATCTCAGTGGATCCATGATAGATATAATAACGCACACCATGAGCTTTCTCTATAATTCGTTACCTCAAATCATCAACACAAGGCATACATAATCTACTCTGGTATCTTGACATACCATCTCCCCCTAGGGAGAAAACCTCTACCTTTTGCTCTTTAACTGACTCCTTCAATTTGACAAAACTAGGATCCTTATCATGCTTTTCCTTCACATCAAAAACTAAGGAATATTCGGAACTACTTTTGACCCAAATATTCCCTATAGCTAATTCAACCAACCTAACACCCAATCTAGCTAATTGATGAACTTCTAGTACTAACTCATTCTTTTCTTCCTCCATATGAGCAATACTGCCCATATATAATCTACTAAGGGCATCTGCCACTACATTAGCCTTTCCCAGATGGTACAATATGCTCATATCATAATTCTTTAATAATTCTAACCACCTTCCCTGATTGAGATTTAACTTCCTCTGAATAAGCATATACGACACGCTTTTGTGATCCGTGAACACATCAATATTCACACCATAGAATAATGTGTCCAAATTTTCAAAGAACACAACAATAGCTAACTCATAGGAACAACATTCTCACCTCATCAATTCTTACACATCACTACCCAATTATATGATACATCCTTTAATCTATAGGATGCTAACTCTACCCTTTCCTCCTCAAAAATATGCATAATCTGTGTGATCTTCCTCACCTCATCTAAATAAAATTGTAGGTTCTCACCTGCCTTTGACCCAAAGAACTCTGCCAGATTCATTCTCATGAAGTCTCTGACTCTAGATGCTGCTAAATCCCCATTCTACTGAAGTGGGACTACCGCCTGATTCTGATGATTTTCCTGAACATTGGCAGTCATAACTTGCACCAATGCTTGAAAGACAACCCTAAACTCAGCATGGGATACATTCTCATTCAAAGGATCTGTGGGTTGGCGAGGTTGGTTATCATTTCTGTGGGTGTTTGCTCGATGATGAGGCATATTCAACAATTATATATGAGCATGAATTAAAAGCAGATAGAAATATTGCAAGCATGATAGATCATGAAAGAAAGATATGAGTTCCTAAGAAATTTTCATGGGCTCTTGCTTATAAATGTGGCACACTTCATACCCATGATTAAGATTCTATGTAACACGGCTTGTCTGAAACCCTAGTACTCTAAAAAACCTTAGGATCTAATACCAAGTTTGTAACACTGCAAAATCTGATCTTGAGATGTCACACAATGCTCAACATTATAAGTATCCTTAAGCTAGCCCTTTTTGTCATCTACTAGATATAAATCTCATACTGGATGTGGAAACTGTTTGAAATAACTAAGAATAATCTGAATATAATGTATGAAACATCAATGCTGCATAAGCTGAATCACAACTAGTAGTCTAACAATCCTCTACTACTAACATCTAGAGAGTTACTGGGACAAACCCTCAGCTAACTCGAACTGTCTAAAACGAATACTAAATCATGTAAACTGATAATCTACAAAATCTGAGTGAACAAGTCCCTGAACTATAATGACTCACTAACTATAGGATGTAGATAGAGATGCTCGGACTACTCATACTACTGATGCTGAGCACTTGGACCTATATTATGAGACAATGTAGCACATAGAGATATATATGGATTGGTACTTTGATGATTTACTAAGTATATAGCGGTGAAATGCATACGTAAAACATCATCTCATCATCATTATTTATAAAACAATGCATGCTAAATTTACATGACTTAGATAAGTTAGAATATCTAAAATACTGAAATAATAAATAATATATCAACGATACTTTCTAAATTTAGTGAGTCATTACAGTTAGTTTAGAAAGCTATACTTGTATTTTGTTTGTAAATCATATTGTGTAAATCATAATAGTTAAGTGTAGAAGGAGCTCTCTTTTGAAATCTAAACCCTAAAGTTGAAGTCTGTAAGTATTATCTTTCTGTAAAGCATAATTTGAGTAAACTGTGACCATTTACACTTAGTTTTTGGAAAATCTTTAATATTAAACTTTAGGGAAAACACTTTATCTTAAGGGGATTCTCTTAACCAGCATAAACCATGTGAGTTATAAGGAGTCCAATGTCTCTTCCTCCTAAAGAAGAAACCTCACGTTGGGGAGAGGTTTCATACTCTTGCCATGGAGTATAACCTACTTTCTATGTTATCTATCACAAGCTAGAACTATAATATAAATAGAAATATGAATAATCTCAAAATCTGTACATACTTTGGCTACATATTTATGTGGAATATAGGACACTTTAATCCCACACTTCCCCTTCGGTGCTAAATTCTACTCCCTTTTTATTTTATATACTCATCTTATTGGAAATCTACTTTTAAACTAGAATAAGTGTTTATCTAAAACCAATTATCTAATTATCTAATAAAATCTATAAATAATGTTGATCTAAATTTTGTAATCTGTAATAATCTGAAGAGTGGATTTCTTAGCTAATCCGATAATCAAAAGATCAAAGATTTACAAAAAATTAGTAAATAATTGCTCACAAGATGCTTAAAGCATCATCTTTCTTGAAATATTAACATTCAATCTTGGTGTGATAACCCATGATTTAATCCTATGTCAAAACATCATAAAAAACATGCTTGATATTAAAAATAATGATAATTCATCTCAAAATCTGTAAATTACAGCAATAGGCAAGAAAATATGAAAATAGGCATGTAATTCAACTTCCTAGATGCTTGAAATCTCAGAATTATTGAAAGAGCAATAATGGGTGTGAAACCTAATTAAAATCCATGTATAAACATCCAAAATCATATGATTTGAAATTAAAAAGCTTGGTTTTGGGCACAAGGATGAAAAAAGATCCTTGTTCATAAACCCCATATACCTTGACAGATGATTATATGAAGAAACATGAATTATTGATTCCTAATTGAGTTCTTGGAGATGGATTCTTGATTATATTACCTTGGGAATCCTTAATCTTAAGATTTCTTAGAGAATCAATGGAGGATATTTTATTTCTTGGAGAAGAGGTTTTAGAGCTCTAGGGTTTTTCCTTTTAAAGAGAATGATGAATAATGATCATAAAGTTCTTTGAATATGAATAATCATGTGTTTTGGAAGGATTTTTGGCCTTGGGAATTGACCAAAATATCATTTTTAAACTTCTACACGGAACTGGAAAACGTAACACTTTTCCAATTTTGGTGGCCATCGCTACAAGCCATAATCGCGGTGGCTCACTGAAAAATAGGATAATTGGGAACTGGGTTGACTCTGTGATGTGGAACCATTTTGGTGCCCTTTTCGAATGCCATTTTGGCCACTGTCACGACACGATAACATCGCGTTGGGTTACTAAAAATTGACAACTGGGAAATTGGCCCTCTCCACGATGCGCCAATATCGCGCCGGTCTACTGGAATTGGACAATTTAGAATTTGGGATTCTTTGTGATATGTGGCTATCATAAAGGGTGACTGGAATCTTTCAACCATTAATTTACCCACCTCCGCGATGTGCAAAGTGCCTATGTGCACACTGTCAAGTTAAAAATGCTCTAATTCCTTAATCAAGTATTAGAATTAGGCAAATTTGGTATCGATGGAAAGCTTATTTAATTTACCATACAATGGGTGGTATAAATATAGAAAATTCTACCCAAAATAAATATTATTCATTTTGGAAGCTATTTCTTAACATTCTAGGAATGAATTCAAGCTAAGAAAAGTGAGGGGTATTACATATCTCAACAAAGATAATTAGAATTAGTTATTCCCATTGATATCTCAAACGTGTTCATAATACTGGAATAGTAATATCCTAGCTGGTAGTTATCAACAGGAGGCTTATGTTTTGAATTTTATGGTATAGTTTATGTTTTAGAAAGAGAATGCCCTAACTATCAGTATAATTCGTAAGAATAATGTAATAGCCCATATTTTGCATGCACTTGTTCTATTTATATGGAGCTCTATATAGCCTTGTGGTATAGGTAATAGATGATATTTGTTATATGAGTATTGGTAGTGTAGATGGAGTTCTAGATACTGCCCAAACATTTTAATGTGACACGATCAAGTTACCATCAATACAACTATTTAACTTGGAATCATAAGATGGTATTTGAATCTAAAGTTTAAAGTGACCAAGTGTGTACAAGTTAAAGGTTAGATTAATGAGATTAGGAGATGGAAATGTATTAAAATATTGAGGTGTTTCTGGACTTAATTAAGCTAGTAGATGAGTTACCTACTTAAGCTATTTGGACCAAATTAAGGGACCCATGGCTATGGACATGATTTGGCCCTATATTAATGTACTTATTTGGGCCCAAATTGAATAAAAAGGGAAGAAAATGGAGGAATGGCCAAACACAAAAATCATCCAATGCCCAAATATAGATGAGCCCAACTAAGAAATTAAGCAAGACGGTGTATCACCAACTTTGACAATTTTGAGCAGCTTAATCTCTTTAAGTAGCTGCATCACCTACTTGTATGAATTTGACCAAATTTGAAGCCCAAAATGCAGCTAAGTGGATGGCCAAAAATAGGGCCTATAAGAACAAGTTGTTGGACATTTTCCCTCTTTCTTACGTCACAGAAAAGCTTATGCTTTACAAATTCTCTCTACATTCTTTTAAGCAACTAGGAGAAGCCCTATTTTCCATTCTAGGGATCTTGAAGAAACCCCATCCTTAGTAAGCCAAGGTAAGTCAAAAAAATTATGGTTTAGCTTAATTATCTCATGGAAGATTAGGAAAACATGCAATAAGTGCTTAATTATTAATTCATGGTAGAATATAGAACAAGATACTTGCTCACTCTTTCTTTGTTATCAAAAAATCTCTTTTCTTCTTTGGTTTAAAGTATGAAGAAAGTGGAAGTTGAATTTCTTGAGGATTTCAAATTGAAAGGATAAGTTGCAGAATTGAGATAAGGTTTATGCCCCATTGTGTTCTTCTTATATATGAATTTTAGAGAGAATTATGGATGTGTTGTTTTTGATAAGTAAAGCAATAATAAGTTCAATAATTGATTGCTACAATAAAAAGGATTTGGGATTATTTTGTGCACCGTATTGTATGTATATGTTATGGGCTTCTAGGTTGTTATTGGAGAAAGGTGTGACTAGTTCGAATTGAAATATAGAAGAAAGGTATGGCAGTAGACCATCGAACTAATATTTGTATATATTTATTGCCTAATTTTTTTTGTATATTATTTGGAGGGTGTAATGAAACCAAGGTGGTTTTAGTGAATCTTTTAAGAACATGTATGGTATGTGGGTGTAATTGGATAAGCAAAATGTTAAAATAACACCCTTGAGTGATAGATTAAAGGATTACTGCCCGGTTACTATTTTGGTGAAGTTAAATACCCTAAATGTATTAGTTGGTTGCTAATATTATTTTACCATATATTTTATTATAGATAAGTAATCTAAATGGAGGGAAGTCAAGTTGGGTTACTTTTGAAGTTATATAACTAGGTATGCTAGGCGTACTCTATTTTGTACCCTTTGTCATAAAATCGGACATTTGTTCCATAAAGTTGGCATCCAAGTTTATCCTATAACAAGTGATACGTAATAGCAGTGTATTAAAACCCATGTAGCCAGTGACCTTGTCCACACTCTCTAATGTGTTAAAACACCTCAAGACATGCTTATTATTAAGCCTGTATGTTTAGTTTCACTAGAAAACATCAGGAGTTCTTCGTTTACTCAAATAAGACCCATGTGTTATTTTTAGCTCCTAATCACCTCATTTGTGTACCAATATCTCCCCACCTCATTTTTGTTGCATTAAGTTCCTATTTTCATGTCTCTTCTTTGTAGATTATTGTTTCAAGGAACCATAATATTTTGACCACCAAAGTAATAATCTCAAAGGCTAAATAAACTATATAATGCAAGTCTGTAAAATGAGTGGAAACTTAGGGGCATAAGCCTATCATGGACCGATCTTGATAACTTTATATGTGGGTAGTAGCTCAGGGTCATAAGCCTAGAATGGGCCAATCCCAATTTTCATATTTGTGTGGCAGCTCAGGGGCAGAAACCTAGCATGGGCAGATCCTGACTTATCTATTTACCACTAATCAGCTGGTCATTTGCATTATATGTCTTACAATGATTATGAAGTAAGAAAGGTAAAAATGAATAAAATAATATAATGTACGTAGTCCCACAAGTATATAAAGGTGGCCTACTAATACTACTTTTGCACTTGTATCTAATTTTTACTGAGCTCGTGTATCATGTGTTGTTACCTTTAGCCTTACATATTCTGTACATATTTTCATAGTGATGAACCTTAGGGGGGGCTGTATTTCATGCTACAGGGATAAGGGCTTTTCCTAAACACCTCACTAGTAAGAGCACAGGCTATTCAGTGACTAATAGTGAGCTCCAGGTTTATTCGGGGCTTTCGGAATTGTTCCATATATTTTGGTATTATGCATTAGTCAAAGTAGGGCAGGGGTTTCTCTCGACCAAAACTAAGTCTATCAATCTTTTAGAGGCTTTGTCGACTTATGTAAAGTTAAACATGGTAGTGTCTTGTATTTTAGATTTTGTGGCCCCAACCGCCAAGTTTTGTATATATAATTTTGTGCGTGCCTATGTAGTTATTTTCATCAATGCATAATATCATATTTGTTAGAACCTTTGGTTGTCATAGTTACATAAATGAAATACAAGGTTTTTGATTGGTTCTCTCAGGACTTTACAGTTATGGGTGCTTGTCCTCCCCAATAGGATTTGAGGTGTGACAAAATTTATATATGGCGCAGATCTTCCTAGGGAGTGTAACACCCCAATTCACTGAACCGGAATGCTACACGGTGCTCATGACCCCGAGGGACCACAAGCTAACCCATAACTGATATCTGTACCTGTATATTGCAAATCATGATATAATAATGTGGAATACATAAAACTGTAAGGCCATAAGGTTCAACTAAATAAAACCATATGGGTGAAATTTCCTAAAACAACTAAATCTGAAAGCTAAGCCTGAACGTAAATCTGAACATAAATCTGAACGTAAATCTAAAAGCCTCTAAACTATCTGAATAAGGAGCTAAAGGAACATTTCTCCAACTAACTCTGTAAAACTTAACTGAAGAAATAAATAAATGGTTCAAATCATATTGTCCTCGAATTAATGAGGACTCACTGTGTCTCTATGACTGGAATACTACCGTTACCGCTAGGATGGAGCTTGTGTCTCAGAACCTATGGTGTAATATGAAAAGAAAGCACCATAGTGCAAATTCATCATTACAACTAGAGTAATGAGTATACGAGGAAGGTAGGGTGAACAAAAAGGGTTTCATGCATGAGCAACAGTGACTAACTAATATTAACGCATCAGTGCAAACACATATATATAAAAACTAGTACCATGAATACGTGATAGCATGACCTATAAGCTAATACATGGTTTACTGATAACTATCATGACTGATACTGAAACTAATATCATGGACGACTGTATCTGACAGTCCTGTATATACTAAAATTTGAAGAATGCCCTGAGTTCTTTTATTGAGACTGATACTGAAACTGTGGGAATTAGTGTTTAACCGACATGCCCTATGTATGCCGTTATGGCTAAGTTGGTGTCCAATCTCTACCCCGACTAGAGGGGTGTCAATACTGTGCCACGGGTAAGGACAGCCTGTGAGTGACCCTTATCTGGTGGGTACTCAATGAGAATGGTAGGAACCCTGAACTGACAGGTTAATCCACCTCATCAACCCTAATCTGACGGGTTAATATGTCTCAACCTACATTGGATATGTAGTTCTGGAACACAATGATGAGTACTAAGAATCACACCCTGAACTGGCGGGTGAGTTCCCATCCTTGGGTTCACTCGGTACTAACTTATCCTCCCATCTGGAGGGACTGGACATGAATAACTAACTGTGCATGACTTAATCTTATTGAATTCCGTTGACTGGCGGAATGTTATTGATATCTGACAACTAACTAAGATAATGACATTTTCCTAAGTCACATGACTGACTGAATTCTATGGAATCATAGCTTGAGTTCGGATATCGTGAAACATGACATGGTTCTAGGTACACAGCTATAGTTTTCGGGTACAAGTACCCCCAGGACTCAATAGGAAGAAACTGACACACATGACATGACTTGATAACAAGATTTGAGTCCGCAATTCACAATATCATAAGTAAGGCTTTCGTAATAAGAATGATTCTCAACAAACTATCACATGATCGGGAATGCACACAATATGTAGAAACTTGAATGGCTTCAATAACATGGTCATTCCATATCACAACAATATCATGAGCATCTCGTACAACTTCTTCAATTCAAGACAATAGCGTGGGGATCGTTGAATATAAACATAGAACATGGAATAGTCATTTAGGACTTATTATTTCATAAAAGCATGATTTCTATTCCCTTAGGTATTTTCACAAACACCTTACATGCACATCTTAGGCATACGAGGATTCATTAAGATTAGAAATATTCAACCACCAATTTCACATATTTATACATTAAATACCACCATATCCTTACAATAAACATACAAAGATCCTATCTTAGGCATCATCAAGCTCCAACCACATGAACATCAACCACCACCAACATAAACATCATGATACAAAATTTAGAAGATGGTTCTTGAGCTTCATGGATGAAAGAAGTCCATGAATCAACTCACGCATACCTTAGAAGGAAGATTCTTGATGATTAATAGAGGAATTTCATTAAAATTAGATCTTCAAGCTTAGTTACGCAACCCTAGTTGTTTTCTATTTTAGTGCTCTTGGATCATGAGCTTTGAGATGATAATAGGGTTGTAATATGTTTATAAGCTATATATTTCATAGGATTATGCTTAGGGATGTGTAAGGAGTGTTAAAGGACTTAATTACCCTTAAAATAACTCAAAATGGAGTGTTTTGGCACCTGGAACTAACTTAGGCGGTGCCTAAGTGATTGCCTAAGCTAGGTTGTGAGGCGCCTAACCAATCGCCTATGTTTGGTTGGGCGGCTCCTAACCAATCGCCTATGTTTGGTTGGGCGGCGCCTAACCAATGGCCTATCTTTATGTCTCTCACAAAAATAGGCATAACTTTTCGCTCGGGTATTGGATTAAGGTAAAATTGGTATCGTTTGAAAGCTAATTCGATTATCTACAATTTGGTGGGTCTAAATCAGCTAAAATATCACACTAACATCGATTTATACTATTTCAAAGATTACCCATAATTAAACACTAAAACTTGATGGATTCAAAAACTTTTAGCTTGTATTACCTTAAGTGACTCATGTGAACATGCTTAATGCATCATAAGCTCTCCTATCAGTAGGATATTCATTGTAAGTCATGTACTCAAGTATGAATCACAGGATAGGAGATTTCATACGTAGCAATACTTATTCACTTCCTAGCTTAGAAATATGCGAGGTATTACAATATCTCCCCCTTGGGAACATTCATCCTCGAATGAGAATTTACTGAGAAGGGATACTAGATAATAGAACCTTAAATGAACATGAAGAACTGAAAATTGATCTCATGACTAACATACTAAACATACCAAACTCGTGAATATCTAATGCACATACAACTAACACATGAATGCATGACTGAGTATGAAACGGTTAATAAGTACCAAGTTTATACTAGAAACATGAACATGAAATTGAATAAGATTAAGGAGAATTGTTACCTTGAGCTTGATATGAATTGGAGGGGAAGAGGTGAGGATACTTGGTACGCATATCTTCTTGTGCTTCCCAAGTAGCTCCCTCATGAGACTAATTTCTCCAAAGAACCTTGACTAGAGGTTCTAAATCTACGAGTTTGATAATCTAAGATTTCGACTGGAAGCTCTTCATAAGAGAGGTTGTTCTAAATGTCGATGCTCTGAATAGGGACAACAACTGCTGGGTCACCTATGCACTTCTTTAGCAAAGAGACATGGAAAACTAGATAGACTGAGGCTAGATCTAAAGGCAACTCAAGCTCATAAGCTACCTTACCGAAGCGACAATGAATTTTTAAGGGACCGACATACCGGGGACTGAGTTTCCCTTTCTTGCTTAACCTCTGCACTCCCTTCATGGGAGAGATCTTAGACATAGTCATTGACCTCGAACTCGAGATCCTTTCTACGAACATCTACATAGGACTTTTGTCGGCTCTGAGTAGCCCGTAGTCTCTCTCTAATCAACTGAACTTTCTCCAATGCTTTGAATACTAAGTCAAGACCTATGATTGAGGCCTCACTAACTTCGAACCAACCAATATGAGATCTATATCTCCTACCATAGAAAGCTTCGAATAGAGCCATGTAAATACTAGAATGATAACTATTGTTGTATGCAAATTAATTCAAAGGCAAGTGGTCATCCCAACTTCCCTTGAAGTCAACTACACACGCCCTTAGCATATCTTCAAGAGTCTTAATGGTTCTCTCTGCTTGACTATCTGTCTGAGGATGAAATATTTTGCTGAGATAGACTTGGTTACCGAGACCCTTTTGGAATGCTTTCTAAAAGTAAGAAGTGAACTGGGTACCTCTGTCTAAGATAATAGATAGTGAAACACCGTGTAACCTGACTAACTACCTGATATAGAGTTTGGCATAATCCTTGATGGAATAAGAAGTACGAACAGGAAGGAAATGAGCTGACTTGGTCATTTTATCTATAATAACCCAGACTGAATCATGCTGATAACGAGTTCTAGGCAAACCCGTCACGAAGTCCATTTTAACTTCTTCCTACTTTGAAGTAGGAATGGTGAACTCTTGCATGGAACCACTAGGTTTCTGATGCTCTATCTTAACCTACTGACATGTAAAGCACTTAGCCACAAACTCTGCAATATCTCTCTTCATCCCACTCCACCAATAGATCTCCCACATATCGTGGTACATCTTAGTGGCCCCTGGATGAATAGAGTATCGAACACCATACACTTCTGGAAGAATCCACTGCCTTAATTCATCTACACCTGGAACAGATAGACGACCCTTACAACGAAGAACACCATCTCCCCCTTGGGAGAAAACCTCAACTTTCTGATTCTGAACTGACTCTTTGAGCTTGACAAGGCTAGGATCCCTGTTTTATTTCTCTTTCACCTTGGAAACTAGAGATAACTCTGAACTACTATGAACATATACACCACCCTTTGAAGAATCGACTAAGCGAACGCCTCGTCTGGCAAGCTGATGGATCTCCTGAGCCATCTTTTTCTTACTATCCTCAACGTAAGAAATACTACCAGTAGAGAGTCGACTGAGAGCGTCGTCCACAACATTGGCCTTGTCCGGATGATAAATAACACTTATGTCGTAATCCTTTAAGAGCTCTAACCACCTTCTCTGGCAAAGATTGAGATCTTTCTGGGAAAAGACATACTGGAGGTTTTTATGGTCTGTAAAGACATCTACATGAACTCCATAGAGACAATGGCTCTAAATATTCAAGGCAAAAACTACCGCTGCTAACTCAAGATCATGAGTAGGATAATTTTTCTCATGTGGCTTTAACTGTCTGGAGGCGTAGGCTATGACCTTACCATGCTGCATGAGGACACAACCTAAACCCACTATGGATGCATCACAATAGACTACAAAACCATCTGAACTATCTGGAATAGCTAGAACTGGTGCTGAGGTGAGTCGACTCTTCGACTCTTGAGAGCTCTTCTCGCATGAATCTGACTACTGAAACTTAATCTTCTTCTGAGTTAATCTGGACATAGGAGATGCAATAGAAGAAAATCCCTCAATAAAACGTCTGTAATAGCCAATCAAATGGAAGTAACTCCTAATATTTGATGGAGATACGGGTCTGGCCAGTTTCTTACAGCCTCGATTTTTTGAGGATCTACTCTAATACCACCACAAGAAACAATATGGCCAAGGAATGCTACTAATCTTAGCCAAAATTCGTACTTGCTAAACTTAGGGAATAACTGGTGATCCCTGAGAGTCAAAAGAATAATCCTGAGATGTTTGCATGATCATGCTCTGTGTGAGAATAGACCAAAATATCATCTATAAAGACTATGACAAATATGTCCAAGTACTGCTTGAACACACGGTTCATCAAATCCATAAAAGCAGTAGGGCATTGGTAAGACCAAATGATATGACTAAAAATTCAAAGTGACCATATTGAGTATGGAAAGCTATATTCGGAATGTCACATTCTCTAACTCTGAGCTGATGATAGCCTGATCTGAGGTCTATCTTGGAGAATTAACTAGCACCCTGAAGTTGGTCGAATAGATCATCAATCTTGGGAAGAGGATATTTGTCCCTTACTGTGACCTTATTGAGTTGACGATAATCAATACACATCCTGAGAGAACCATCTTTCTTGCACACGAATAATACTAGCGCACCCCATGTGGAAATATTGGGTCTAATGAATC
Source organism: Capsicum annuum (assembly GCF_002878395.1). Taxonomy (NCBI): domain Eukaryota; kingdom Viridiplantae; phylum Streptophyta; class Magnoliopsida; order Solanales; family Solanaceae; genus Capsicum; species Capsicum annuum. The sequence continues at coordinate 223,472 of NW_025889792.1, read as the reverse complement.
CCGTATCTAAGAGATCCTTCAACTGATTTTTTAGTTCCTTGAGTTCTGCTGTTACCATTCTATATGGAGGAATAGAAATAGGTTGAGTATCCAGAAGAAGGTCTATGCCGAAATCTATTTTCCTTTCAGGAGGAATGCCTGGAAGATCTTAGGAAAAGACATCTGAGTATTCATTAACAACAGAGACTATTTCAAGGTTGGGAGATTCAGAACTGGAATCTTTAACATAGACGAGATGATACACACAGCCCTTAGAAATCATTTTCCTTTCCCGAAGGTAGGAAATAAGTTGACCCCTAAATGAACTTGCTCATCTTAACTCTATTATCTGCAACCACATGAGGAGCATACCTAGCTAGCTGAGTAAATCTCAGAGAATACTCCCTAACCATTATATTCCCCTACCTGTGGTTGATGAAATCAAGAACTTTGGCTTTCCTCAGCTCTTGGGGAAAGAATCTGTCTAAGAAGGCCATGACAATTTCCTCCCGCTTGATAAGGCCTATGTCATCTAACCTCTCAGACTTCCACTGTTTGTACTAAGCATGAGAAACATCCTGTAACTGTTAGGTGGCTGACTCAGCACTCTCAATAGAAGCAACACCCATGATGTCAATTACCTTCTGGACTTTGTCAATGAACTCCTGAGGGTCCTGATCAGACTTAGAACCATGGAAAGATGGAAGGTTTATTCAGGTGAAGTCTCGAACCCTAGATGCTTTGGGATTGGCCACTGGATTGGTTGGAATGACTGGTGGCCATTCATTATTTGCAGCCATGGACTGAGCAAGTGTGGTAAATGCGACTCTAAACTCCACATGGGAAACATGTTCGCCTAAAGAATCTTTGGGCAGAGAAGATGGCTGGTTTCTTCTCTTTGGGGCCATGGTCTGGAATAAGAGAAGAATGAATTAGACTGATATTTTAACTTATGATTATGCTCACTAGCATGACATGAATAATGAAGAAAGGAGATTGTTCCTAAAACATCTTATAGCCTCCTGCACATAAATGTGGCGCACAACACATCCATGTACAAGACTCTACTAGATGCAACTTTTAGACTTCCTAGGACTCTATTGAACCTTAGGCTCTGATACAAAGTGTGTAATACCCTAATTCACTAAACCGTAATGCTACATGATGTTCATGACCCCGAGGGACCACAAGCTAACCCATGACTAATATCTATACCTATATACTGCAAATCACGATATAATAATATGGAATACATAAAACTATAAAGCCATAAGTTTCAACTGAATAAAACCATATGGGTGATAATACCTAAAATAAATCAACATAAAAGCTAAGTCTGAACATAAATCTAATCATAAATCTGAACGTAAATCTGAAAGCCTCTAAATTATCTGAAAAGGAGTTGAAGGAACATGTCTCCAACTAACTTCATAAAACTGAACTAATGAAATAAATAAATGTATCAAATCATATTGTCCTCAAATCAATGAGGACTCACTGTGTCTCTGCGACTGGAACGCTACCGCTACTGCTGGGATGGAGCTCATGTCTAAAAACCTATGGTTTAACATGAAAACAAAGCATCATAGTGCAAATGTGTCAGTACAACTAGAGTAATGAGTATACGAGAAAGGTAGGATGAACATAAAGGGTTTCATGCATGAGCAACACTAACTGACTAATATGAACGTGGGAGTGCAAACACACATACATAAAAAATAGGACCATGAATATGTGATAACATGACCTGTATCCTAATACATGGTTTACTGATAACTGTCTTGACTAATACTAAAACTGATAACATGGATGACTGTATCTGACAGTCCTATATATACTAAAATCTGAAGAACGCCCTGAGTTCTTTTATTGAGACTGATACTGAAACTGTGTGAAGTAGTGTTTAACTGATATGCCCCATGTCTGCCATTATGGCTAAGCTGGGATCCAATCTCCACCTTGATTAGAGGGGTATCAATACCATGCCACGGGTATGGACAGCTTGTGAGTGACCCTTATCTGGCGGGTACTCAATAACAACGGTGGGAACCCTGAACTGACAAGTTAAGCCACCTCATCAACCCTAATCTGACGGGTTAAGATATGTTAACCTAAGCTGGCTACGTTGTTCTGGAACAAAAGGATGACTACTAAGAATCACACCCTGAACTGGCGTGTGAGTTCCCATCCTTGGGTTTACTCAATACTAACTTCTACTCCCATCTGGAGGGACTGGACATGAATAACTGACTGTGCATGACTTAATCTTACTGATTTCCATTGACTGGAAGAATGTTACTAATATCTGACAGCTGACTAAGATCATGAGGTTTTCCTGAGTCACATGATTGACTAAAGTCTATGGAATCATAGCTTGATTTCGGATATCGTGAAACATGACATGGCTCTAGGAACACAACTATAGTTTTATGGTACAAGTACCCCCAGGACTCGATAGGAGGAAACTGACACACATGACATGACTTGATCACTAGATTTGAGTCCACAATTCACAATATTATAAGTAAGGCTTTCATAATAAGAATGATTCTCAACAAACTATCACGTGATCGGGAATGCACACAACATGTAGATACTTGCTTGGCTTAAATAACATGGTCATTCCATATCACAACAATATCTTGAGTATCTCGTAGAACTTCTTCAATTCCAGAAAATAGCATAGGGATCACGTTGAACATAAACTTAGAACATGCAATAGTCATTTAGGACTTATTATATCATAAAAGCATGATTTCTATTCCCTTAGGTAATTTTACAAACACCTTATATGCACATCTTAGGCATAGGTGGATTCATCAAGATTAAAAATATTCAACCACCAATTTCATATATTTATACATTAAATACCACTATATACTCACAATAAACATATAAAGATCCCATCTTAGGCATCATCAAACTCCAACCACATGAACATCAACCACCAACAACATAAACATCATGATACAAAATTCAAAATATGGTTCTTGAGCTTAATGGATGAAAGAATTCCATGAATCAACTCACGCATACCTTAGAAGGAAGATTCTTGATGATTGACGGAGGAATTTCCTTGAAATTAGATCTTCAAGCTTAGTTACGCAACCCTAGTTGTTTTTCTATTTTAGTGTTCTTGGCTGATGAGCTTTGAGATGATAATAGGGTTGTAATATGTTTAGAAGCTTTATATTTCATAGGGTTAAGTTTAGGGATGTGTAAGGAGTGTTAAAAGACTTAATTACCCTCAAAATAACTTAAAACGGAGTGTTTTTGGCACCTACAGCTGACTTAGGCAGAGCCTAAGTGATTGCCTAAGCTAGGTTGGGTGGTGCCTGACCAATCTCCTATGTTTGGTTGGGCGGTGCCTAACTAATCGCCTATCCTTACTATCTCTCACGAAAATAGGCATCACTTTTCGTTCGGGTATTGGATTAAGGAAAGATTGGTATCATTGGAAAGGTAATTCGATTCTCTACAATTTGGTGGGTCTAAATCAGCCAAACTACAACATTAAAATCAAGTTATACTCATTGAAAGATTACCCTTGCACAATCGAACACTAAAACTAGATGGATTCAAAAACTCTTAGCTTGTATTACCTTAAGTGACTCATATGAACATGCTTAATACATCATAAGATATCCTATCACTAGGATATTCATTGTAAGTCATGTAATAAAGTTTGCATCATAGGATCGGAGATTTCATACGTAGAAATACCTATTCACTTCCTAGCTTAAAAACATGCGGGGTATTACAGAGAGACTACAAAGCCTTGTCTACGTAGTCTTTCTTATCGGTGTGTTTTTCACTACATCTCTAAACAAAAGGCTATGGGCATTTATGCGTTGTTTATCTTTTTCACATCTTGGATCGTGCAATAGAGTCCAAGTCGTAGGTAAAGATATATTTAACCACTAAATCTGTTTTTTCTCATTAGAGTAAAGATGTCGGTTAAAAGAAGAAGTAAGAACATAGGTAAGCGAGTAGACATGGCTTCTAGAGAAGGAACCAACTAGTCATCACCTAGATATGCTAATAAAAGTAAGGCTCAAGCTGAGTTTGAATCACAAACTTCCCCTACTCCTCCATCTCTGAAAGAGCTATGGGGGTAGAGAACCACATCCTCAGAACCACCTATTAAGCTACTGATCAAGGTCTAAGGGATATAGTGCAATTATTGGCTCATTTATTTACTGGACAAGTTCAAGGACAAACTATTCCAACTATAGGTTCTGGTAGTACAGATAGGGCAGCTAGCCTACGAACAAAGGATTTCTTTAAGCTAGATCCTCCCACATTCACTGGATCAAATATTAAGGAAGAATTTACAGGACTTTATTGATCAAATCCAAAAGGCTCTAGATGTCATGCATGTATTAGGTGAAAAGATAGTTGAGCTTGCAACATATAGATTCAAAAAGGAGGCTATGTTTTTGCATAAATATTGGAAATGATCTCGGGGTATCGATGCACCTTCAACTACTTGGAATGATTTTAAAGAGGAATTTCTTGATAATTACCTTCTATTTGAGATTTCAGAGGCCTGTGTTGATTAGTTCCTAAATTTTCACCAAGGGAATATGAGTGTGAGAGAGTACAGCCTCCGATTTAACTCTTTGGCTAGGTACTGCCTTAATGTAGTAGCTACTATGGGTGGTACAGTTCATCGATATGTGGATAGATTAAACTTATATCTTGTTACAGATAGTACTATCGTGTCATTGAACAAAAAGATGGACATATCAAAGATACAAGCTTTTGCACAAAAAATGGAGGATCAGAGGCAATGAAGAAGAACACAAGAATTAGAAAGAGGGTATTCCAAGAGGGCCAGATCTATAGGTCAGTTTATGGCATCCCTAGGAGAGTTTAGGCCTTGATTTTCTAACAGACCACCTAGGCCATTATCTTTTTAATCTATAGCTAGTGCTCCACCGTATTTTCAAGGGTCTAAAGGCAGTCGGTTTGGGCAAAGAAGTGAGTGCCAGAGTTTACGAACGGTGGGGTATTAAGAGAAAGGGCGTATGAGCTAATTAAGACCTCCTCATCAGACATATAAACAATACAGAAAGCTTTATTTAGGTGCATGTAGATTTGGGACAACGCTTGGTTTTGGTGTGGTACGTTAGGGAATATGATGAGAGAATGCCCATAAAAGGGAATAGGTAGTATGGCACGACCAAATGGATCTGCCATTGCTTTATTATCATCAGTGCATTCTTTAGGAAGGGGTGTACAACTTACAGGTCATGGTATAGTTGCTAAAGGAACAGCTAGCCTAGTGTAGTTCAAAATCGTACGTATGCCTTAGTGGATCGACAAAATTTAGAGGCTTCTTCGGATGTGGTTATAGGAATAGTGTCTATCTTTTCAGATAACGTATGTGCATTAATTGATTCGGGTTCTACATTATCATATGTCACTTCATTGGTTGTTGGAAAGCTCAAAAGAATGCTAGAATTGCTAGTTAATCTATTTGAAGTCTCTACATCGGTTGGTGAATCTAATATATCTAGGAGAGTGTATCAAAATTTTCTAATAACTATTTGTGCTGGCGATACAATGGTTGTCCTTGTTGAGTTAGAAATTGTAGATTGTGATGTTACAATGGGTATGGATTGGTTGGCTTCTTGTTAAGCCTCAATAGATTGCCGAACTAAGAGGGTGTATTTCCATTTTCCAAGGGAGGAAGTCCTTGAATGGAGGGGTAACAGTGGTGTGCCAAGAGGTACATTTATATCTTATTATAAGGAAAAAAAATGATTTTCAAGGTTTACATATACTATCTAGTTAGAGTGAAAGATACAGATGTAGAACCCCCAACTTTTCAAACTATTCTAGTGATAAATGAATTTCCCGATGTATTTTATGAAGATCTTCCAGGTTTACCTCCAGAAAGAGAAGTGCATTTTGGTAGTGATATGATTATAGGTACTCAACAAATCATAATTCCTCCATATAGAATGGCCTCGGCATAGTTACGGGAGTTGAAATATGAATTGAAAAACTAGCTAGAATAAGGATTCATAAGGCCTAGTATGTCCCCCTGGGCGCACCAGTATTATTTATGCATAAGAAATATGGATCATTGAGAATATGTATTGACTACCGACAATTAAATAAGGTGACTATTAAATACAAATATCCTTTTCTGAGAATTGATGACTTATTGAACCAGTTGCAACGCGCCAAGTGTTTTTCAAAGATTAATTTGAGGTCAGGCTACCACAAAGTGAGTGTCAAAGAGAAGGACATACCCAAGACAACCTTTCATGGTGCAGTTATTACGAGTTTGTAGTCATGTCCTTTGGGCGAAATAATGCACTCGCAAATTTTATGGATTTGATGAATATGGTGTTCAAGACATTTTTTATATGTGTTCGTGTTAGTTCTTATAGATTATATTCTGGCTTATTTGAGATCAAAGAAGGACCATGCCAGTCACTTACGATTGGTGTTACAGATTTTTCATAATCGTAAGCTATATGCAAAGTTCTCTAAATGTGAGATATGATTAAAATCTCTGGCATTCCTGGGTCGTATTCTATTTGATGAAGGAATAAAAGTTGATACTCAAAAGATAGAAGTTGTGAAGAACTGGCCAAGACCTACAATATCTATAGAGATTCATAGTTTCCTTGGGTTAGCAGCTTATTATAGAAGGTTTGTTGAAGTATTTTCTTCAATTTCTGCACCTTTCACAAATCCAGCACACAAAGCATCCAAGTATTAATAGAATGATGCATGTGAAAGAATTTTATGAGATCTAAAGAATAAGTTGACTTCTACACCCGTAGTGGTACTTCCAGAAGGCACAGAAGGGTATGCAGTGTATTGTGATTCTTCAATAATTGGCTTAGGGTATGTATTGAAGCAACATGGTAAAGTCATAGCATTTACCTCAGTCTAATTGCAGCCACATGAGAAGAATTATCCAACACATAATATAGAGTTAGCAACGGTTATATTTCCCTTAAAGATATGGCGGCACTACTTGTATGGGATTCATGTTGACATGTATACTGGCCATAAGAGTTTGCAATGTATCTTTAATCAGAAGGCCTAAATTTGGGGCAACAGAGATGGCTTAAGCTATTAAAAGACTATGATGTGGATATCTTGTGTCATCCGGGAAAAGTAAATGTGGCAACTGATGCGTTAAGTCGTAAGGCTATGGTGGGCACTTATGTGTAGCCTATAAAACAACAAGGTATGACTAAGGTTATATACCAACTAACCAATTTGGGGGTTCTCCTAATTAAAACTCTAGATGAGGGGCTTTTTATGAATAATGCGGCATAAACTTCACTAGTAGATGAAGTCAAAGAGAAGGAATATGTAGATCTCATTCTATTACAGCTTAAGGAGAATGTACATTGTAGTATAACAAAGACATTTAAGCTTACACAAAAAGGAGTACTTTGGTCGCAAAACAGATTATGTGTGCCTAATGTAGATAGACTATGAAAGAGGATTATGATAGAGGCATATCATTTAAGGTATTCCATCTAGCAAGGGTCAACTAAAATGTATCATTATTTGAAAGCAATGTATTGGTGGTGTGACATGAAGAAGAACATTGCAAAATTTGTAATCGAATTTCCAAATTGTCAAAGAGTTAAAGTAGAGCATAAAAATCTAGGGGGTTATATAAAATGTAAAGATCTTCCAATCTGGCAGTCCGACATAATCAATAAGGATTTCATCACTAGTTTGCCTCATACATCTGGAAAGTTTGATTTCATATGGGTGATAGTTAATAGGCTTACCAAATTAGCAGACTTCCTACCGGTTAGGAGTACTTATATAGTTGAAGAGTATACCAAATTATATATCAATAAGATAGTTCAATTACATGGAGTACCAGTCTCTATTATATCAGTTACGGGAGCTCAATTAACTGCAATTTTTTTGAAGTCTTTTCAGAGAAATTTCGGAACACAAGTTAATTGAAGTACAACTTCCACCCTCATACAGATGGACAAATGGAATGTGCCATTCAAACACATAAAGATATGCTATGAGCTTGTGTATTGGACTTTAAAGGTAGTCGGTCTGATCATTTACCTCTCAATGAGTTTTCCTACAATAATAGTTATCATTCAAGTATCAAAATGGCACCATATGAAGCTTTGTATGGAAGAAAGTGTAGATCGCCAATTGGATGGTTTGAAGTGGGTAATTTTTGTTATTCGTGCCAAATCATGTTCGTCAAGCTATGGTAAAAGTAAAAGTTATCCAACAACAGATAGAGACAGCCTAGAGTTAACACAAGTCATTAGAAGAAGGGGGCTAGAGTTTGCTATAGGTGAATGGGTGTTCTTCAAGGTGTCACCAATGACGTGGGTTATGAGATTTGGTAAGAAAGAAAAACTTAGTCCACGTTTTGTAGGCCCATTTAAGGTTACTCGGAGGTTTTTCCAAGTTGCTTACAAATTAGAGCTACCCTAAGAGCTGTCAATAGTTCATCCAGTATTTCATGTCTCAATGCTTCGAAATTGCATTGGAGATCCATATCATATTACTCCTACCAAAGATTTACAAGTTACGGAAGATATCACCAATGAAGAAATACCTATTTCTATCCTAGATCGACAAGTTAAGAAGTTAAGGAATAAAGAAATAGCTTTTGTAAAATTGCCTTGGAAAAACCAATAAGTAGAAGAGATAACATGGGAAGAAGAAGAAGCAATGAAATCTTAGTAACCCCATTTGTTCAAATACGAAGATAAAGTCCAAGATGCTGAATTGGAGCAACAACAAGTAAGTATAATATATAAGTAATATGTTATAATAGGGATATTAAACTTAGGCTTGAACTTGTTTTGGTTTGACAATTATGCTAACATTCAAGGATGAATTTTCCTAAGGGGAGGAGGATGTAACACTCCGTATTTTTCATGCACTTGTTCTATTTATATGGAAATTGGTGTAGCTTCATTGTATAGGTAATAGACGAGATTTGTTATGAGAGTACTGATAGTGTAAGTGGAGTTTTAGATACTACCCATATGTTTTAATGTGATTCGATCAAGTTACAATCGATATAACTATCTAACTTGGAATCGTAAGCCGGTATTTGAATATAAAGTTTAAAGTGACCAAGTACGTACAAGTTGAAGGTTAGATTAAATGGATTAGGAGCATGAAATTGAATAAAATATTGAGGTTCTTGCTTGACTTAATTAAGCTAGTAGGTGACTCACCTACTTAAGCTATTTGGACCAAATTAATGGACCCATGGATATGGACCAAATTTGGGCCTATAATATTGTACTCATTTGGGCCAAAATTATAAAAAGGGGAAGAAAAAAAGAGAAATGGCCCAACATAGAAATCTGCCAAGGCCCAAATATGGTTGAGCCGAACTAAGAAATCAAGCAAGTAGGTGCATCACCTACTTTGACCCTTTTGAGTAGCTTAATCTCTTTAAGTTGGCGCATCACCTACTTGGACTAATTTGACAAAATTTGAAGCCTAAACTGCATCTCAGTGGATGGCTAAAAATAGGGCCTATAAGATCAAGTTGCTGGTCTTTTACCCTCATTCTTAAGTCACAAAAAAGGTTATACTTCACAAATTATCTCTACTTTCTTTTAAACAACTAGGAGCAGCCCTATTTTCCTTTCTAGGGTTCTTCAAGAAACCCCAACCGTTGAAAGCTAAGGTAAGTGAAAACACTTATGGTTTAGCCTAATTATCTCATGGAAGATTAGGAAAACATCCAATAATTGCTTACTTATTAATTCATGGAAGAATATAGAACAAGCTACCTGCTCACTCTTTCTTTGTTATTAAGAGATCTCTTTTGTTCTTTGGTTTAAAGTGTGAAGAAAAGTGGAAGTTGAAGTTCTTGAGAAGTTCAATATTAAATGATAAGTTGTATAATTGAGGTAAGGTGACTGCCCCATTTTGTTCTCCTTATATATAAATTTAAGAGAGAATTATAGATGTGTCGATATTAAGAACTCAAGTGATAATGAGTTTAATTAATGATAGCTATAATAAAAGGGATATGAGACTGTTTTGTGTACTATTTTGTATGTAAATGTTATGGGCAGCTAGGTTTATGTTTGACAAAGGTGAAAGTAGTTTCAATTGAAATATAGATTAAAGGTATTGTGGTACAGCACCAAACTAATTATTGCATATCTTTACTGCCCCATATGTTTTGCATATTATTTGGAGGGTGTAATAAAGCCAAGATGGTTTTGGTGAATCTTATAAGAACATGTATGGCATGTGGGTGTAATTGGAAGAAAATAGGGTTCAAGTAATACCCTTGATTGATAGATTAAGGGCTTACTTCCCGGCTACTATTTTGGTGAAGTTAAATATCCCAAATGTGTTGGTTGGTTGCTAATATTAGTTTACCACATATTTTATTATAGATAAGTAATCTAAAAGGTGGGAAGTCAAGTAGGGTAAGTTTCAGAATTATTTAACCAGGTATGTAAGGCATACTCTATTTTGTACTCTTTGGCCTAAAATCAGACATTAGTTCCATCATGTAAGCTTCCAAGGTTGTATTATAACAAGTGATACGTAATAGCAGCATATTTTATCCCATGTAGCCAATTACATTTTGCCCACTTTCTAACGTGTTTAAATACCCCAATACATCTTATTATTAAGCTTGCGTGTGTACTTTCACTAGAAAACTTTTGGAGTTCTCTATTTACTCAAATAAGACCAATGTGTTATTTTCAGCTCCTAAACACTTTATTTGTGTACCAATAGCTCCCTACCTCATTGTTGTTGCATTATGTACACATTTATATGTCTCTTATTGGTAGATTATTGTTTCAAGCTACCATAATATTATGACCACCAAAGTAATCTCAATGGCTACATAAACTAAGTAACATAAATCAGTAAAATGACTGGCAGGTCAGGGGCATAAGACTAGCATGGGCTAATATCGATACCTTTTAATGTGGGTGGTAGCTTAGGGCTATAATCCTAGCATGGGCCAATCCCAATGTTCATATATATACAGGTACATATATCAATCATGGGTTAGCTTGTGGTCCTTCGGGGTCATGAGCATTGTGTAGTATTTCGGGTACTAGAATGGGGCATTAAAATTTTGGTATCAACGCCTAAGGTTCAATAGTGTCATAGGAAGTCTGAAAGTCGTATCTAGTAGAGCCTTATACATGGGTGTGTTGTATGCCACACTTATGTGCAGGAGGCTATAAGATGTTTAGAAATAGTTTCCTATTTTTCAGTATTCGTGTCATGCCTATAAGCATAATCTTAAATTAATCATTCAGTTTAATCCCTTTCTCTTCCATTTATAGAACAGGCCTCCCAAGAAGAGAACTAGAAAACAGTTAGCCCTTCAGCCTGAAGATCATTTGGGGCGAGCATGTCTCTCATGTAGAGTTTAGACCTTCATTCACTATTCCTGATCAGTCAGTTGCTGCTCAGAATGAAAGACCTACTATAGTTCCAGCCAACCCAATGGATGATTTAGTGCAGCCAGAATTTGGGACTTCACCTGAATGAATCCTCCATTCTTTTTTGGGTCTAAGTTAGAAGATGATCCTCAGGAATTTCTTTACCAGTTTCCGAAGGTTACAGATATCATGGGGTGTCACCTATTGAGAGTGCTGAGCTAGCTGTATATCCGTTGTAGGATATTGCTCACACTTTGTTCAAGAAGTGGAAGTTAGAGAGGTTAGTTGATATAGGATCCATAGAATGAAAGAAGTTTGTCATCGTATTCTTATATTGATTCTTTCCCCTAGAGCTGAGAGAAACTAAGGTGTTAGAATTTGTCAACCTCAGGTAGGGAAACATGATGGTGAAATGGTATTCTCTTAAGTTTACTAAATTAGCCAGATATACCTCTCATGTGGTTAGACATAGAAGGGCCAAGATGAGTAAGTTTGTTTCTAGGGTGAACGCTAGTGTGGTCAATTAGTGCAGGTCTGTGAAGTTTAATAGTGACATTGAACATAGCCAGGCTTATGACTCATGCTCATTAGATAGAAGAGAAAAATATTAAGATGGGGGAGAAGGAGAATAAGAGAGCAAGGATAGGTAGTTTCAACTTTGCTCACCCTAAGTTAGAGCGAGGAAACCATTCTCATTTCTTCCTAAGTCATCAGTTCCAGCTCCTTCTTCAACTAGTGCTCTAGCTCCTAAGTTTAGGGATAGTAATAGAGATAGGGTGCCTGGGTCTATGTCTCATGGCAGGGTAAGTAATGCTCAAACTAATCCTCTTTGTCATACTTGTAGCTCACACCATCAGGGTATTTGTAGCACTAGTAGCGATATTTGTTTTAGATGTGGAAAGCCAGGCCACAGATTTAAAGATTATGCTCAGATAGGTTTGCAGAGTGTAGTTTCTTTCCTTAGTGTAGGTCTTCGAATATCCATCTTAGTGTAGGTATTGGAAAACACATCCTAACTTGAGAGATTAATACACTTAATGGATTTCACTTGTGTTGATCAATTCGCAAGAAAGGTATGATTGAGGAGTGTGAATTCCTTTGGTCCACCTAAGAGTGAGGTTTGAACTACCATTTATGAGGTGTGTTTGAAGGTTTGAGACACTTTTTTGTGCTAATCATGGTGATAGTAAGGGTCTCATTACCTAACTTTACTTTTATGCATCTCTTCTTTATCCCCTTTCTTGTTGTATTGTTTTCTTTGTCTTGTGATTGCAGATTTTCATGTCTTGAGTCCTTAAGTTTGTGCATTAGGTTTAGATCTATATCATTTGGTATCAGATCCTGGTTAGGGTTGTTCCAACATCCCTAAATCTTGGTTTTAGTGTCCTTATTAAGAAAATCTCGACAAAAAAGAGTCAAAAAATCTAAAAATATCAAAAAAATTGTGTGTTGTCTTGTGTTTGTAGTATATCCGTGTGATAGAAGTCAGATCTACTATTTTTTAGCTTTTTTTTTACAGTTTCTAGTGTTAGATTCGTGTTCTCTACCACTTGAAATAGCTAGATCTAAGTTTAGAATAAGATTTGGTTATTTTAAAGCTAGATCCACCATTGTTGTGCCTTATTTGAAGCTTTTTTGAAGGTGGGAACGTGTGGGTTGTTATAGTTGGACGTTTTTATGGATGATTTATTTTTATTTTTTCCTTCTCATGCAAAGGGAACCTATATCTAAAAGAAAATTTAATTTGGGGTTCATTTCCCTAGTGGTTAAATTGTGGTCAACTCTTGAATATTCATCTTGTTCCTCTCTTAAGGAGAAGGAGAAGACTAAAATTTACCACTAACATTACAATATAAGAAATCACTCAATTCATTATCTCAAAAACTAAGGAAAATAAGAGCTAAGGTGTCTAGTTATACTATTACAAACAATGACAAAACTACCCTTAATGAAGGGTGCTCCTTTGGAGGGTAAAAAGAAGTCATTAAAAGACGAGAATGCCCCTAATGAACCCCCAAATAGAGGCGGCTTTGTAGTGTATTTCAAGATCCTCTTCAAACTTTTAGTATATATACTCCAATAGGTGAAATCATAACACAATCACAAGCTTACAACTTCGTAAACATTGCTTGAAGACCATGTAACTCTTTGGCTTGAATCCTTGTGAAAGGACTTTTGCTCTTAGTGCTTCCCATGCTTGTATCATCCTCTAAATCTTGAAGGGAATTTTTCCTTAAATTCACACCTTGCAAAACCAAAGAGTGGGAAAACAAACACACATTCCTCGAGGGAGGAGGGTTAGCATTATTACCACAAGTTTTATAGACAAGCCAAGGTTGTTCACTTTTGACATACATCCATATATCCTTGGTATTTGCCCTGAAAAACTTGGAACAAAGAATATAAAGGAAGTGAATAGATTTAACACCAAAAGGGAATGTACAAGACAAAAATTTACTCCTCCCACATCCCAAAGGAACTCCTGGATCAAATGGAAGTAGAAGACAAAGGTCTAAGCCGAGAGAAGCCATTACTTTCACTAATGTATCAAACCAAGGGGGTACATTTGAAATATAACCAATAATCCTTTATTATTGTAACGACCCAATTTTTTACACTGGAATAATACATGGTGATCATGCCCCCAGAGGACCACAAGCTAATCAATGAGTAATATCTATACTTGTAAACTGCATAATGTCTCATGAAGTACGGAATACATAATACTGTAAGGCCGTAAGGTTCAAACTAAACAAAACATACTAAGTTATAACATCTAAAATAGGGTATAGACTACCCAAAACAATTGAAATAAACTAAAATCGGAATATACTAGTCTGAAAAGCCTCTAAACTATCTAAATAGGGAGTTGAAGAAATATGTCTCAAACTAACTCCAACTACTAAAATAAACAGAAAACTAAAATCATCATGTCCTCAAAAGAGGAGGACTTACTTCTAACTCTAACTGTGGAGACTAGAATCTACTGCTGATCTGGAGCTCGTGCCTCTGAACCTATGGCGTAAAATAAAACACCATAGCAAAAATGCGTCAATACATCTAAATATACTGAATATATAAGTGAGGTAAGCTAAATTGAAAGGTATATATGCATGAACAATTCTAACTAATATGGATGTGAGAAGACATACATGCATAAACAACTATTACTGAACTTGTGATGATACTGACTACTGAATCTAAATGCTGACGACATGACTTTACTGTTACTGAGGTACTGAATAGAGTATTGACTATTTTTGACAGTTCAAATTATGAAGAACTAGTTTGAATGACTGTGTCTAACAGTCCTAAGACTAAATACTGGTAACAAGAGCTATGACAACTGATATAATTAATATAACTGTAACGATCGGACTAACCAATATAACCGATACTGAGTGACTGTATCTGACAGTCTAAGTACTGATGGAACTATCTGAGTTCCATTCAACATAGAGGAACTAAATATGAGATCAGTCCTATCTTGTGGGTGATCAAGAGCATACTAATAATAAGGATGATTGGACTTTTTCTAAGATCATTCCTATCTAGCGGGGCATCTTTAAGTTTATTTATAATGATAAGCATTGGTTGCATCTAATAGAACTGAATCTATACTACTAAGCTGAGTTGACTGTGTCGGACAACCCTAATTCTGTAACTAAAACCATGGGATGTATTCATCTAACTGACATACCCTAAGTTAAGCTGACTGGGGTCCAATCTTTGCCCTGACTGGAAGGGTGTCAGCACCGCACCACCAGTAAAGACATCTTCCGTAGAGTCAATCCTACTCTAGTGGGTGTCTCCTGGGATCAGTCCTAAACATATAAATGTGCTAACGGGTGACCATTGAGTATGTCAGTCCTATCTAATAGGTGACATCTCGTACCTATGCTGGCTACGTGTTTATAGAAATTAGAGACTGCTTCTAAGGATCTTAGTCCTATTCTAGTAGGTGAGTCACCATCCCTTGGCTCACTCGGTGTTGAATCCTAATCCCATCTAAAATACACTAAACTAATTAATAGAGCTGAACTCAATAGCTGAACTGAATTAATTAGCTAAACTGATACTAGTGGTATTGTTTAGTGGAGCTAAACTGAGTTTACTGAATTTCGATGACTAACAAAAGATACTGAGTTCTAAGGACTAATTGAGAGTACTGAAGTTACAGAGATTGACTGTGAATACTGAAGTTACAGACTGAGTACGGAGATCTCTGTGATTACTAAACTACTGAGACTACTGAGATTTCTGATTTTTCCAGAGTCTCTGACTAAATTCTATAGATCCTGGCTTAACTGAGAGTATCATGATAACATGAAATAGTTCTAGTCACACAGCTATATTTTTCAGGTACGAATACCCTCAGGACTCAATGCAAGGAAACAGACACATGACTGAATTAAGTACGTGACCAATATCAACAATCCATAGTATCATAACTTAGGGAATTCCATAAAGTACATAGATATCATACATTTTGTACGTAAGTAGGATTTGCAAGTAAGCATGGCATAATCTCATAAGACTAGTTCATGAATGTCCCAACAACATTTACATGACACAATATAGACATGAAAATCATTGGAATACGGGGGAATATCATGAATCCTTCACTTAGTCACAATTTCGCTATAATGCATGATTTATAGTCTCTTAGGTATTTAATCAAACACCTTACATGCACAACTTTGGCATAGGTGTAAATCATACAATTACTCATCATAAATAATCAAACTTACATGTTTTCAACTCATATGATGTCATAGATTCATAATAACACATAAAGATTCTATCTTTGCGTCATTCAACACATAAAGATAATCAACAATCCTTTCATAACATAAAAACCATAATATATAGTTTTAGAAAAGGGTTCTTGAACTTCATGGATGTAAGAAGTCCATGAATGAATAGAAGCATACCTTAGAAAGGAAACTTTGAAGATTTGTTGGAGAGTTCTTGAATTGGAAAATTTAATTCTCGATAATCTTGGAAAAAGGCTTGAATCTTGCTTTTGAGAGATGAGTTTGATGGAAACCCTAATCTTATGGTTGAAAGTATAAGAAAGGATTTTTGAGATGATTAAATGAAGAAAATTGGGAAAAATTATGCCTTTTTAGGGTTATAAGTCATGGAAGTTGAAGGAAAAGACCAAAATACCTTTATGAAATAATTTTTCAGTTGCTGAAAAATCATAGCTGACGACCTTCGTGATTGGGCGTCACAAGTGTGATAAGCTATCACGAATGTCTTCACTTAGGAGCTGGTTTCTACCTAAGGCTGACGACCTTCATGCTAGGGCATTACAAATGTGATAAGCTATTACGAATGTCGTCACACTGTTTTCAGCCAGACATGCTGGAGTAAAATGGGCATAACTTTTAGCTCTGATATCGGATTTAGGCGAAATTTGTATTTTTGGAAAGATAATTCAAAGAGATTTCATTTGATATATAGTAAACCACCCATTTACTTATATAAAATGATTTTTGGTCAATTGAAGTTGACCCATATTTTGACACTCACTAAAACTTGAATGATAGGAAAGTTTTCTCCTTGTACTTGAGTTAGGGAACCTCTATGATCTAAATTGATGCTCAAATAGATTCCCACACTACATATTGATCAAAAAATTAAATTTACATAGGATTTAAGGCTTTTGAAATATCCACGCATAGGAATGACGGATTTTTATTCTAATCTAAAATTAGGGTATTACAATATCTCCCCCTTGGGAACATTCATCTACGAATGACTGAGATGGAAGAAATGATCAACTGAAGTATGTACAAGACATGCACTACTGAAACGTAGTTTTGGGACTGACATTACAGATAAGCTGAATACATCACACTAAACATGCATATCTGATGCATGTGTAACTAATTTATGAATGTAGGACTGAGCGTTCTGATGAACTGAGTTTCTCAAATAAGAATGCGTATCTGAGGCATAACAGATAAAATGAATCCATGCACATCTGATGCATGAATATATGACTAACATGATACATGAATCCATGATTGAAAGTACTAATAAGTTGACCACGCATATTTGATTTGTGAATACATGACTGAACTAACTCACGAACATGCGACTGAACCTGCAATAGTAAAGGCACTAAGATTTAACTGAAACATGAGAACATGACTGAATCTGCTACGTGACATATGGATTGAACATCATGAACTAAATTGAGCCTCTGAATACTTGACTTACAACTGAGGTCTAACTTGAGGGTCAACTTATGAGTACCCGCTATTCAAAACTGAATTTGTTATACAAGGAGAAACTAAAAGATCTAATACATGAGAGCATTACGCAAAGGTGAGGTATCTCCACCTTGGGACCCTATGTCATTCTAAGAATGCTTACCTTACGGAGATACTGGTGATGCATAGGGCATTTATGAATTAGATTATAACTAAACTTCGGGAGTCAGAAACAAATGATGATGCATTAGATGAACGGAATTGAAACTAGTAGGAGGTTCTACCTTGAAATATTTACATTCTCTGAGGTTTTGGGTAGCATGAATAGATACTAGGATGAGAAAACAAGCTATACAAATTTGACTATTCAATTGTTAAACTGACTTGCTGGCTTTACTAGCTAACTCATGCTGAAACATGTGCTCAAATGAGAGAAAGAGATCTAAAATGCATACTATGAACATCAAAGACTGGTAATATACCCGAATCTAAATCAGGGAAACTATCTGGATCATGACAGGTCTATAGCGCATAAAGTCTATTCTGACGGTGACCACTCTTTGTACCTTGCTGACGAAACTCCTTACCCCTCTGTGCTAGAACTCTATACTCTCACATCCTATGGCCAGGCTTACCACACCCAAATCATAAGTCACTGTTGGCCCTACATGCACCTAGATGATTCTTACCACACTCTTTGCAAAGTGGATAAATAAGAATTCTATTTTCTCTACCCTATGCCTCGGAGCCTGGCATTCCATTATGACTATCATTTTTAGACTTAGGTGCTGGTACACTAGCTAAGGATGGAGCTAGGATTGAAAATTTGTAACTACACGGAGAACGGTTACAACCCTATGACTTAGGCTGATCAAAGCTAAAACTATCTGTCTTTTCTCTCTTACTCTCTCTCTTTCTTGTCCTAATCTTTTGCTCCTCTATCTACTGAGCATGGATCATAAGTTTGGCTAAAGTCATATCACTATTCAACATTACAGATCTATACTCATTTAACACACTATCATTCACCCCTGATACAAACATACTCATCTTGGCTCTACCATCTACAACCACATGAGGGGCATATCTAACTAATTAATTAAACTTGAGAGAATACTCCTTTACCGTCATTCTTCCCTGCCTAAGGTTGATGAACTCTAGCACCTTAGATTCTCTCAGCGCTAGAGAAAATAATCTATCAAGAAAAGTAGAGAAAAACTCCTCCCACTCTATAGGGCCTGGATCATCTTACCTTTCTGACTTCCACTATTTGTACCAAGTATGAGCCACATCCTGAAACTGATATGCAGCTAAATTATCACACTCCACAATATTAACCCCCATAATATTATTTACCTTCTAAACTTGATCTAGGAATTCTTGCAGGTCCTCATCTGACTTATACCCTGTGAAAGACGGAGAATTCATTTGGGTAAAGTTCCAAATTCTAGCTACAACTAAATTGGCCACTGGGTTGGCCAGAATGATAGCTGGTCATTTATTCAAGGAATTGATTAACTAAGCAAGAGTGGTGAATGTATCCCTGAACTCTACATGAGAAAAATGATCGCCCAAAGGGTCTTTGGGCTAAGGGGCTGACTGATTGCCGTTTCTTCTCTAAGGTGGCGTGTATGTATAAGAAAGAGAGAAAAGGATTAGACTAATATTATGATCGCTGGCATGACAGGAATGTTGAAAGAAGTGAAACTGTTCCTAAAACATCTCATAGCATCCTGCACATAAGTGTGGTGCACAACATACGTATATACAAGACTCTACTGGATGCGGCTTTATGACTTCCTAAGACACTATTGAACCTTAGTATTTGATACCAAGTTTGTAACGACCTTATTTTATTAACTGAAATGCTACATGGTGCTTATGACCTTGAAGGACCACAAGCTAACCCATGACTGATATTTGTACTTAAAAACTACATAATATCTCATAAAATGCAGAATATGTAATACTGTAAGGTTGTAAGGTTCAAAGTGAACAAAACATACAAAGTTATAACATCTAAAATGAGGTATAAACTACAAAAAACAACTGAAATAAACTGAAGTCTGAAAATACCAGTCTGAAAAGCCTGTAAATTGTCTAAATAGGGAGTTGAAGGAACATGTCTCCAAATAACTCGAACTACTGAAATAAACCTAAAACTTAAAGCATCATGTCCTTGAAATATGAGGAATTACTTCTAACTCTGATTGTTGAGATTGGAATCCACTGATGATCTAGAGCTTATGCCACTATACCTATGGCATAAAATAAAAAACCATAGCATAAATGCGTCAGTATGTCTGAATGTACTGATTATACGAGTGAGGTAGGCTAAATGCAAAGGGTGTTATGCTTGAACAATGCTAACTAATAGGGACGTGAGAATACATATATGCATAAACAACTATTACTAAACTCATGATGATACTGACTACTGAATCTGAATGCTGGCGACATGACTTTACTGTTACTGAGTTACTGATTAGATTATTGACTATTTCTGACAGTTTGAATTATAAAGAACTGGTTTGAATGACTGTTTATAACTGTCCTAAGACTAAATACTGGTAACATGAGCTATGACAACTGATATAGCTGATATAACTATAATTATCGGACTAACCAATATAACTGATACTGAGAGACTGTATCTGCAGTCTAAGTACTGATGGAACTATCTGAGTTTCATTCTACATTGAGTAACTAAATCTGAGATCAATCCTGTCTAGCGAGTGATCATGAGCATATTGATAACAAGGATGATTGGAATTAGTCTAAGATCAGTCCTATCTAGCGGGTGATCTTTAAGTCTATTTATAATAATAAGCATTGACTATATCTAACAGTACTAAACTGTACTACAAAGCTGAGTTGACTGTGTCTGACAGCCCAAATTCTATAACTGTAACTGTGGGATGTGTTCATCCAACCGACATGCCCTAAACTAAGCTAACTGGGGTCCAATCTCTGTCCTAACTATAAGGGTGTCAGTACCGCGCCACCAGTAAAAACATCTGCCATGGAGTCAGTCCTAATATAGATGGTGACTCCTGGGATCAGTCCTATACATATAAATGTGCTAACGGGTGGCCCCTGAGTATGTCAGTCCTATCTAACGGGTGACTTCTTACACTTATACTTGCTTCGTCTTTATGGAAATTTGAGATTACTTTTAGGGATCTCAGTCCTATTCTAGTGGGTTAGTCACCATCCTTAGTCTCACTCGGTGTTGAATCTTTCTCCCATTTGAAATACACAAAACTAAATAATAGAGATGAACTGAATAACTGAACTGAATTGATTAGCTTAGCTCATACTAGTGGTATTGTTTAGCGGATCTAAACTAAGTTTACTGAATTCCGATGACTAACAAAATATACTAAGTTTTGAGGACTGATTGAGAGTACTGAAGTTACTGAGATTGATTGTGAATACTGAAGTTACAGAATGAGTACTGAGATTACTATGATTACTGAAATACAGAGACTACTAAGATTTCTGAGTTTTCCTGAGTCACATGACTGACTGAATTCTACAGATCATAGCTTCACTGAGAGTATCATGATAACATGACATGGTTCTAGGCACACAACTATATTTTTTGGAAACAAATACACTCAGGACTCAATAGAAGGAAACTAACATACATGACTGACTTGAGCACGTGACCCACATCAGCAACCCATAAAATCATAACTTGGGAAATTCCATGAACTGCATGGATATGATACATTTTGTACATAAGTAGGATTTACAAGAATGCATGGCATATTCTCATAAGACTAGTTCATGAACATCACAAAAACATTTACAAGACACAATATCAATATGAAAATCATTGGAATATGGGGACATATCATGAATCCTTCACATAATCACAATTTATCTATAATGCATGATTTCTAGTCTCTTAGGTATTTTATCAAACGCCTTACATTCACAACTTAGGCATAGGTGTAAATCATACAATGAATCATCATAAATAATCAAACGTACATGTTTTCAACTCATATGATGTCATATATTCATAATAAAATATAAAGATTCTATCTTGGTATCATTAACACATAAACATGATCAAAAATCCTTTCATTACATAAAAACCATGATATATAGTTTTAGAAAAGGGTTCTTGAACTTCATGGACAAAAGGAGTCCATGAATGAACACACACATACCTTAGAAAGGAAACTTTGAATACTTTTTGGAGAGTTCTTGAATTAGAAAACTTAATTCTCAATTATCTTGGAAAAAGACTTGAATCTTGCTTTTGAGATATGAGTTTGATGGAAACCCTAATCTTGTGGTTGAGAATATAAAATAGGGTTTTTGAGATGGTTAACTAAAGAAAAATGGGAAAAATTATGCCTCTTTAGGGTTATAAGTCGTGGAAGGTAAAGGAAAAGATCAAAATACCCTTATGAAATAATTTCCCAGTTGCTATTAAATCATAGCTGACGAGCTTCGTGATACGGCGTCACAAATGTTATAAGCTATCACGAATGTCATCACTTAGAAGATTATTTCTTCCTAAGGCTGACGACCTTCGTGGTAGGGCGTCACAAATGTGATAAGCTATCACTAATGTCGTCACACTATTTTTAGCCTGACATGCTGGAGTAAAATCAGCATAACTCTTAGCTCCGATATCAGATTTAGGAGAAATTGTATCATTGGAAAGATAATTCAAAGATATTTCATTTGATATATAGTAAGCCAACCAGTTCATATAAAATGAGTTATGGTCGATTGAATTTGACCCATGTTTTGACGCTCACTAAAACTTGATCGGTAGGATAGCTTTCAACTTGTAATTGTATTAGGGGACCTCTATGATCTAAATTCATGCTCAAATATATTACAACACTACATAATTGATTAACACACTAAATTTATATAGGATTTTAGGCTTTTGAAACATCCACGTATAGGAATGACGGATTTTCATTCTAGTCCAAAATGTGGGGTACTACAATTAGGATCATGAAATACTTACTACATGCATCAAAAAAGATATGGATAATAGAGACATCACAGAAAAAGGAATGAAATCTGAAACAAATCTTTCCCTACTGCAATAGTATACCAGGATCAAATGGAAGAAATAGACAAGAATCTAAGCCGAGGTTAGCCATTCGTTTTACTATAAAATCAATCTGACAGTTGCCCAAGGCATTTATCATAATTAAACATAAACATGGTCAATATGAACAATACTAATATCCTTAATTTCATCACACAAGTTCTAAGGACCACACTCATTATCTAGCTCAACATTACAAGCACCAACACTACTTCTGAGATTTCAAACATATCATCCATATGTTCAAGTAGTAAGTTATTCTTAGGAGCACATTGATCATTATACACAAGAAGAGAATGACCAAGAAAAGAAGCACGTACTTATACACTATGTAAACCTAAATTAACATCACCTAGGCTACTAATAACCACATCACAATATTTTAAACTTAAGGGAGGGCAGAGTGTACCATTTTAACCATGATTTCTACTAGGGAAGCCCACTTGTTATTCATAATGACCAACTAGTGGGTGAATACTCTTTTCACTTGGAACTGGAACCATATTCAAGTTAAAAGTGTTAGCACTAGTTGGACACAAATTATTCTTACGAAAAGAATTGATTTTGTCATCTAAAGGATCAACTAGTGCTTGTTTACTCACAACAAGAGTTTGATCCTTATGCATCCTAACAACACCAAGAGTATCACAAAAAGAAGATTCACACTCTCCTATACTAAGCAATTCTGAAACTACTCCACCTTGGCCAGTACTAGCCACATCACCATAATTTAAGTTTCTAGGAGTGTAGAGAATAGGTTTGTTACCTTTTTTATCATGGGAAGTTTTTTTTCCCTCTTTTTTAGCATTAAGGAATCCTTCATACACCTTATTAAAAGGGAATAGTTCATGTTTTCCCTTTGGACTCACTTCTTCATGACTTGTCCCATAATGGGGACTTTCAGCCAAGGGCTTTAAGCGAACTCCCTTGGGCTTCTCCTTGGGACTTCCAGTATCTTCAACCTGCACATGAGAATAGAGAATACTAGGAAAAATGTTGTTATTTGGGTTAGTGAGTAATAAGGATTCTTTTTGGACAACATCCCCAATAAAACATTTCTTTCCCTTTCCAACTTCACTACCCATGGTTTCCCTTTCCTTTTCACTTTTTTTTCTCATCCTCCTTGTACCTCACCATTTATTCTCTTTCCATATTGAGGCCTAGACTCACTCTCCTTGGGTGCTAATTCTCACATTTCTCCTACTTGGATGGATTGAGTTTGGTTTAGGGAAGTTTGGAGAGGGGGGACCAGATTTGGTTGATGTTAGGTTTGGATTAATGGCATGGGATTTTATAGAGTGTTTTTCCCTTGGTAAAATGGATTTGGGACTTGGTGGTTTGAATTTTGTGGAGACTTTGATGGATATAATCTATCAACCCTCACTTTCATTCTAATCACTCCACCCATCAGGGATGGCATTTCACTCCCCATAGAATCCATGTCACCTATTATAGCATTGTGATTATTATATTTTTTTTGGACAAGGCCTCAAGCCGAGCCATCAAGGCTCCAATATCATCATTTCCCAATGGTTGGGAAGTAGTACCTTCATATTCGATGGAAAATGTACCTAAAAAGAGCAAAAAATAGCAAACAAAACAACCTACAAAATGATCAAACAAGTTAGTTCAAAAGCCTCGCTTCACTCACACTCAACCTCACCTCACACTTGGCCTCACAAGTCTTGGAAAATCGACAATACTTGGAGAGTTACTTGAGAGGTGTGAAGATTTGGTCCGGAATCGATCTTTGTTTGAAATGACTCAAATAAAGTGATGCACAAACTTGAACCAACAAAATACTACGACTTTAAAAACACACTAAATAAATCAACTCTAGACTAATTACCAAACCTAGTAGGTACTTACTAGTTTTCTAATTAGTGAAAGAATTAGCATGAAAGAAACTAGAATCAAAAATTAGAAAGTACGAAAATCTAATTTTTGAGATGAATTTTTCTTGATCACAAGTGATGTCGTGGCACTACTTGGTTGGTTGTCATTTTTCAAATTTTAATTTTTTCCAAAAACCTTATCTCGGCCAAACATTACACTTTGGGAAGGAGAGTTTCGGATTTGAGGGTGTAAGGATGCAATTTAGAGCTCTTTCAAGCCTTCAATTAAAATGGAAAAGGATTGGTCCCCGCTTTGTACTTGCAAGTGTACTTTGTTGTCCCCTTTTCCATTTAATGCTCTGTACATCCCAAACATAGACCAACTTAGCATAGATAAAAGTATTTAAACTCGAGATAGGTATTTGAGCTTAAAGTTAAAGGTAAGTGTTAAGTTAAGTAGAGGGATCAAGATTTTTAAAAAAATTAAGAGAAAATAAGTGAGGTTCTTGCTTTACTTAAATAATCTAGTAGGTGACGAGTAGGCGCATCACCTACTTATACTATTTGACTGAATTGAGGCCTATATTATTGGACATATTAAAGGCCCAAATTAAGT
>NW_025889792.1:100364-195324 GCF_002878395.1 Capsicum annuum | reverse complement strand
TGTGTATGACCACCCCAAATAGGTAATAATAACATGTAATCCCTTTTGTAGTTAGAAAACTCTAGGATGAGTATTTCCAATTTTCCTATTTACGAGTATATGCAAACTTGGTTCCTACGGTGAATTATGTTTTGTCTATAAAAGGTTAGTATACGACTAAAACTTATGGTTGAAAAAGAAATATTGACTAGTTACACCTATGTGGTGATTATCTAGACTATTTTTGTGTATTAGAATACAAGAAGTGAGCCATTTTGGTTAAAAAGGATATTTGTTAGACATGAATCAGGTACGAGTGACATCCAAATGATAATATGAATGCATGTTTGGATGCCTAGTCTTGTTAAATGCAGGAATAGAGATACGATCAGAAGATATGCACTTGGACTAACCTAATGCATTTGTATTATCCTTCTTAAAATAAGAGGTATTTTGTTATGCATATGTATATAGTTTTAATGCCTTATCAAAATTGTCGTGAAGTATAAGGTAGCTTTTTTTCACTTTAGTCCCTGATATGGAAATTCTCTTGATGCACAGCTTATCTAAATTTCTTGACTAAAGGTATTGGATTGCCATCACTTATTAAGATATATGTTTTTATCCCTACCTTGTTATGAAAAATTAGTTAGCATGGATAGACATATCTAGTTAAGCCCAAAGTGACTAACCTTCAGATGTTTTAGAATCATAATATAATTTTGCATATACTTGACATTTATGTGTGTGTTGCTGTAAATAAGAGTTTATGTGTTATAGTTCCTTAAAGTTTTATTAGTAATTTGTTTATTTTACATTTTATATGGTACCAAACATTGATTGAAATGATATCCTAGGTCAGTAGAAAAGATAAGGTTGATCTTGACGTCCTACTCCTACAAATGAACTGTTAAGGATTTCGTTTCTATCATGGCCCAGATATACTAATAATGAGAATTCATAGGAGCTTAAAATATAATATAGGGAAACTAATTGAATGTGTTTTTAGTTGAGTAACAAACACGAGCAGAAATATCCCACCAGTGATTTAGCACTAGAGGTAGTATGTTCGAAATTAATAGGTAGAGTGACCCCATAAGATGTCTCCTAGCTTCTAAAGAATCTGGTCTGTTACGTAATTATACATGATACAAGTTCTATAGCTTGTCTGTTTATAGGTCGTATGTCTTTTGTGGATTATTTTATCACTTATAACATATGTCATGGATTACTTGCCTGTAGATGTTATCTACTTTATTGAACCCCCATTTATTGCTATATATGTTCATGGTAATTTGTCGTATATGTAATTATGCTAATTATTTACCACAGATCACTTGTTCGTATTTTTGTTGCATCACAGATTAACTTGACTGTGTGTTATAGGCATTGGAATTAGTTCTTATTAGTTAAAGTATCACTTATAACTTGCCTACATGTTATACATTTCATAGACCATTTGCTTATATAACACATTCAACATAGCCTACATGTTTTGTATAATTATTCATGTGTTAGTCTAGTTATTCATGCTCTAGTCCATTTGCTCAATGTGATTTGTGTTTCATAGTCCACTTTCTTATCATGTTCATTCTTGTAGCCCACTTGTTTATATATTGTATAAATTTTCATAACCTAGTCCTTTGGATTTTGTGCTCATCTAGTCCAATATTTTATTTCACTTGCTCAAATACTATAAGTCTTTCAATTCACCTGCCTATATGTTACAAGTCTCATAGTTCATTTTATCACATTTTAATGGTTTATATGCTCATTTGGTACATGCTTTAATATTTTGCTTTTGCATAAATCCAATATTTCTATAACTTAATTGTCTATATGTCACAAGCTTATTAGGCTCATATATTTGTATGTCAAGTGCTCTTTTGTGCTAATCTGCATGTGTGTCAAAGATTTAATACGACTTATATACATATTATATTCCCCTCTATGCTTATTGATGTGAGAATTAATGTAGTTGGATAAAGATTTCTCATATTAGGATATAATGGGAATGATGTCTAGAACAGGATATGCATATTATGAATTCCAGTATGAAACTTACTCATAGGTGGATGAATTCTAGCATGAAACTTACTCATATGTGGGTAGCTTAATCTAATAACCTATTATAAGGTGCGACACAAAATGTTAGTTTTATGATGACAACTATTGCTCTTAAGAGATTCTCCTATGAGATAAAATATTGAATGTAAGGAAAGTTTAGCCCAATATGTTAGAATAAGAAGCCTATGATTCCATGTGTCCATTTTACAGAAATTTGTGGGAGATCCAATCTTCATTGTGCTCCCTTAACTCTAGTAAATGACCCCACCTATCATTTAAACAAGTCCCCACAACCATTCTTAATTACTAAGGCAGGAAGTTAGGGACAAAAGGTTTACCTCCATTGAAGTATTATGGAATAACTAGAATATAGAATAAGCCACTTGGAAATAGAAGTTGGTAGAAATTCTAAATCCCCTCCTCATTCCAAGCTTCAATGCGACGATCTTAGATAATGTACTCCCCTATATAATCCTATGTTCTACTAACATTTGTTCATTTGATAGGTAATTTAAAGTTCATGCGTTCATGTATATTAAATTTCATAACACTATGTGTTCTACTTGTTTATACAGAAAATGTGGGAAATCACGCTATACTAAAATAATTTTCATTAAGTTACATGGTTAGGAGAGGGGTTTTACTTATCATATATTCATTTCAAGTGTTACATCAATTGATATGCCATGTGAGTTTTGCATACATTAGTTTAGTTACCCCACAGATTTTGTGTAGTTTTATTTAAAAAGGGAACTCTAGAAGGAAAAATAATTTTAAGGTGAAATTATAGGGTTAGACAAGTCATTAACTATACCTTTCATTAGAGGAGGAAAGATACAAATGGGGGGACGATGTAATGCTCCGTACATCCTAAACATAGACAGACTTATCATAGAAGAATGTATTTAAACTGGAGATAGGTATTTGAGCTCAAAGTTAAAGGTAAGTGTTAAGTTAAGTAGAGGGATCAAGATTTTGGAAATATTTAAGAGAAAATAAGTGAGGTGCTTGCTTGACATAATTAAGCTAGTAGGTGACTAGTAGGTGCATCACCTACTTATACTATTGGACTGAATGGAGGTTTGTATTATTGGACATATTAAAGGCCCAAATAAAATAAAAGAAAAAGGAAAAAATGAGCATCCCAATACCTATTCTATTTAAGGCCCAATATGGTGTGATCCAATAAGAAATAAACCAAGTAGGTGATGCACCTGCTTGTACTTTTTGAGCAGATAAAATATCTAAGTAGGTGCATCACCTACTTGGACTAATTTTGTCCAATATGTGGCTAGAAATGAGAAAAAAAGAGGCGGTCAAGTGGAAGGATTTTGTGAAGTCAAATTAGTTCATTTTCTATTTATTCTTACTTGCAAAAAAATAAGATTATAATTAGCTCACTGTCTGTTTTCTCTCAAGCATAAAACAACCGACTTTTTTCTCTCCTAGGGTTCTTGAAGAAACCGTCATTTTTTCCAGCCAAGGTAAATGAAAATAAATATGGTTTATATTTAATCCTATCATCGGAAGTTATAGAAACC
Source organism: Capsicum annuum (assembly GCF_002878395.1). NCBI lineage: Eukaryota > Viridiplantae > Streptophyta > Magnoliopsida > Solanales > Solanaceae > Capsicum > Capsicum annuum. Next base: position 191,737 of record NW_025889792.1, on the reverse strand, counting down.
AAGTTATTGTTTTGTTTGGAGTATAGGACAGCCCATTTTAGCAAGCTTGGCAGTCGACTTCTCTTTAATTTCCAAGATATTTTCCAGTAGTATTTGGTTCAACATGAAGGGAAACTTAGCATCTTGATGGAGTGCTCTTTAAGAGAGCAAATTTCATAAACAAAGGTAAGGTTACTGCCCCAATTTACCCCTCTTTTTGTATAGGCCTTGATGGAGTATTTTATATATGTTGTTGTTAAGAACTCATAGGACGGTGATCGAAAGCTGTGAGTTCAATATCTTATATTGCGTTGAAGGATTTTGGGACTGTTTAGGTGATGTCTATAGGTGGTGGTGTTTGAGTTAGTGGGTAACCTTATGGAATGGTAAAGTGGAGTCGTATTAGAGTATAGAAGGAGGGTGTGGTTATACACCAAGTGTTTGAGGGGCTGAATAGTGTTACTACCCATCAATTGTTTAGCTACTATTTTACAAGGGTTACATTGTGATTAGTTCCGAATATTAGCTCCATTATTTGCTTATATTGTAGATTAGAACCTTAAAGGAAAGAAGGATAATTAATTTTAATAATCAGGTTGTACAAAGATATATGTAAGGCAATTCTAATTCATATTCTTTGGCATGGTGTCATATACTAGTGTACCGATAAAGTGAACTGTGTAGATGATCTTTCATGTTTAACGATACATTATGATGGTATACCAACCCCATTATAGTTAATTGACCTTTTATTTACTTCCCATGGTCTAAAAGTGTGTCAAAGTGTGATACAAGCACAAGGAGCACCAAGAGCACAAGGTATTATCTAATAGTCAAGGCTTCGGTATTAGCAAGGAATTGAAGACTTTTTAGAGTATTTGAGGCCTTGGTAAAGATATATAAGGATGGGATCTTATATACTCAAAAGGTGCCTCAAGTTAAGGGCATTTAAGACATTTTACACTCCAAAGTAACACTCAAGAGGCACCCCAATTCCCTCTTTCATTAAGGGAATTCTTGTCTTTTAATGACTTCATTTTTGTAAAGCCTCGAGATTCCATACCGAGAGGTCGCACGGTGCTTATGACCCTGAAGGATCACAAGCTAACCCTTTACTGATATTTGTACCTATACACTACTTAATATCTGAAATAAATGCGGAAACTAGCCACAAGGTTTAACACATCTATGAATACTCACAATACATAAAACTGAATACTAATACATCCGTCTGAAAAGCCTATAAACTGTCTGAACTATGGAGTTGATGGGACAGGTCCCCAATTAACTCCGTCAACTGAAAATAAATAATGTCTAAAGAAATAATAGTAAACTCAGATTCATCCTCGAAAGAAGATGAATCACTACTACTGCAGCTGACTGGGAATGAACTGCTAATGATAATCTAGATTTTGTGCCTCCGAACCTATGGTGTCAAATAAAACACCATTGCATAAATGCTCCAGTACAAGAATATACCAAGTATGTAGATGAGGCAGACTAATGAAAGGGCTCATGCATCCAGAATATCTAAACAAAATAATCATGGATATATTGCACGAAAACACATACATGAATCCACAGACCATAACAACAATTATCGCAACTTTAGCTACTGAAACTTGAATATCACTTTACTGTAGACTGACTCACTACAAACACTGAGATACTGAATCACTGACTCATCTAATACTGATAAATGAGAGTCTGGATGTACTTATATCAAGGACTGAATTTTTATCTTACTTCTTTCGACTGACATGATTAGATATCAATTCTTCTAATAGAAATTTGATACTGTGATCAAGCCTATCTAGAAGCATATCTTTGAATATGATATCAAATAACTGTATATGAGACCAAGCCTATCTGACGGGATGATCCATGATTAATGAAACTATTTAAGTTCCTCATAAAGATAGATTATTGTATCAGACAGTTCTGATTTCTGAAGATTGATACTAAAAATATGGTTGAATCTGAAACTAAAACTGTAACTATGGGAAGTAGCTACTTAACTAACATGTCGCAACCTACCACATGTGTTGTCCAACCTACAACACAAGATGGAAGGGTTTTAATACCGAGCAACGTGTAAAGACCTCTCTCTGGTCAATCCTCTCTGATGGATGACCCTTACCAGGAAGTCGACCTATATCCTGCACAGGCTATGCATTTCTGGAGTTAAGGGATTGCTACTAAAGACTCCAGCCTCTCTCACTGATGAGAAGAGCCGTCATCCCTTCCCTCGCTTAGTGCTAGTTTCTACTGGAAACTAAAAGACTCTAACTAAAACCATAACTGACCACAACTAAACTGTAGCTAATATTGATCATATTTCTCATAAGATCTGACTGAGTTATGCAGAGATTACTTAGTTCCATATCTGACAGAAAAGGTAACGAATCATGGTATCTGACTGATGATATAAATCTTGAATAGATTACTAGAACCGATTTTGAGATTAGAATTGAATCACTTGAATACTATTAGATCTGAGCTTATTACAGGACTAAGTCTAGATTACTAGCGATACAGAGATTACAAAGATAACTGAGATTTCTGAGGTTTTTTAAGTTCTGCGCTTGTCTGAGGATATAGAGTTCTATAGTTCACTGAGTTCTGAAAATCATGGCTCAACTGAATTATTGAGAAGCTGATACGGGCTCTAGACAACAGCTCTATTCTCGGGCATAAAGACCCCCAGGACTCAATAGCATAAAAGTAAAGCATAATTATTCTTGACTAGTCAGCACCATAATAATTCATTCATCATCACAGGCATTCATTCATCATCACAAGTATTCATTCATCATCACAATCATTAAAGCATCTTCACAATTATTAAATCATCTCACAATTATTAAATTATTTCTTCAAGTAATTAGGAATCATATCATATGTTCATACCATATTATCAATAAACAAAAAGGCCACACTAGGCGCGTCATGACTTTTAAAGCAAGGTATAAAGTGTTCCATCTTAAAAAACCGATCGACTAAAACAAAGATATTATCCTAGCCTCATCTAGTCCTTAGCATCCCCAGCATAAAATCGATAGATATATCAAACCAAGGATGCAGAGGGGTGGGCAGCAGGGTGTACAACCCGTGAGGTGGGAGTTGAGATTTTGCTCCTTTGCATTCTACACATTGGCCGCAAATCCTAACCACATCCTTGTTCATTCTTGGCCAATAGAATTGCTCCTCTAATATTTTGAGGGTATTTTTGAACCCAAAATGATCCATTACACCACCATCATGTGCTTCCCTTACAAAAAACTCTCTTCAAGAGCTAGAGGGTACATACAATCGTCTACCTTTAAATAAGTAACCATTAAACTTGGCATACGAATTTAAACCCCTAGAAGAATCCTACTTGTCCCTACCCAATTATTCATATTCCTTAAATATGGATCAAAGTGAGGGTCCTCAGGACATAATTCTCTTAAGGTCTTTAAATCCATCAATTTTGCTATAAAAGTGGACAAAAGAACATGTTTTCTACACAAAGTATCGGCTACTAGATTGTCCTTACCCATTTTGTATTGGATAACATAAGGGAAGGTGTCATGAAACTCAATCCATTTGTTATTCCATCTGTTAAGCTTGTTTTGTCCCAAATAAGCTTTAAGGATTCATGGTCTGTTTGGATCATGAACTACTTAGGCCATAAATAGTGTCGCCAAGTGGCCAAGGCTCTAATCAAAGAATACACCGTTAAATCATACGTGGAGTAGTTTAGAGTTGCTCCTTTGAGATTTTCTCTTAAGTAAGAAATTAGTTTTAAATCTTACATCAAAACAGTCCCTATGCCTACTTTCCTAGCATCGCACTCAACTTCGAATGTCTTATCAAATTTGGGAAATTATAACAAAGACGCAGAGATGAGCATAACTTTCAAAGCTTCAGAAACCTTAGCTTGCTCGTCACCCTACTTAAAGGGTTGATCTTTCCTAATTACCTCGGTCAAGGGGGCGGCTATGGTGCGAAATCCTTTTACAAACCTTCTATAAAAACAAGCCAACCCAAGGAAGCTTCTTACTTCTCCAATGGTTTATGGGATTGACCAATTTTTGATAGCATTTAACTTGGATTCATCCACTTTGACCGCACTTGAACTAACAACAAAACCTAAGAAAACAACTTCATTAACACCAAAGGAGCATTTTTTTAGAATTGCATTCCATTTTTCCTTTATAAGGACATCAAACACACATTGTAAATGCATCACATGCACTTCTAAACACGTGTTATAAACCAAGACATCATAAAAGTAGATAGCAACAATGTTTCCAATAAATGGCTTCATCACACGGTTCATTAGCCTCATAAAAGTACTTGGACCATTTTTTAGGCCGAATGGCATAACCATCCATTCATAGAGATCAAACTTGGTCTTGAAGGCAGTTTTTCATTCATCGCCGGCTTGCATTCTTATTTGGTGATAGCCACTCATTAAATCAATCTTGGAAAATAAAAACAAACCATTCAATTCATTAAGCATATCATCTAACCTAGGGATTTGATGATGATATTTTACCGTAATCTTATTGATGGCTCAACAATCCATACACACACGCCATGTTCCATCTTTCTTAGGAACTAGTAGCACCAAAACGGCACACGAATTCATTCTCTGCTAGATTTACCCATTGTTGAGGAGTTTATCCACTTGACATTGCAATTACTTAGTTTACGTAGGGTTTCTTCTATAAGGTAGATAGTTTGGCAATTGTGAGCCCAACAAAAAATTAATTTGGTGCTCCATTCTCCAAAGAGGGGGCAATCCTTGCAAAAGTTCTTTGGGAAATACATCTTCATAATCCTGTAATACACAAGAAATCAAAGGAGAAATAGAAGAATTAGTGGGTTTATTGTTAAAACCATTAACCAAAAGTAACATAGGCTTGTCCTCATCATGATCCACGAAAAGTTCCTTCTTTCTAACAAACATCACCATGTTTTCTTTCCCTTTTGATGTTGAGGCATCCTCGGACACCCCTACTTCCCCACCTATGTGTTCCCCTTTTTTTTCTTTCTTTTCAAATTTATTTCTCTTTTCATTGAATTCTCTCATCTTTTGATGCCACTAATTTACTTGGGAAGGAAAAAGAGGATGCAGTGTATCCTTTTGGCCATCCTTCTCAAGTGTATATCGATTGCACCTCCTATCATGTCTGGTAGACCTATTATATTGCCAAGGTTTTCCTAACAACATGTGACATGCTTGAATTGGTATCATGTCATAAAGCACTTCATCGTGGTAGTTTCCCACCTTAAACCGTATCACACATTTCCTTGTGACCTTTAATTCACCACATTCATTCAACCATTACAACTTGTAAGGATAAGTGTGCGGTGTATTTGGCAACTTCAAGAAGTTTACCACAGCAACACTTATAACATTTGCACAACTACCACTATCGATCACCAAAGTTCACACACTCCCCTTTATAAGACATTTAGTATGTAATAGATTTTCCCTTTGACTTAAGTCATCTATCGCCTTACTAATCATGACACACCTAACTACAAAGTTATGAACCTCACACTTCCATTCTTGTGGATAAACATCTTCACCATCATCATCATTATCATCATGTGGTCCATTGTCGGGTTTCTTCCCATCTTGAGGTTTTGCCTAATCCTCTCCCTTTTCAAGACCCACCTCTTCACCAAGGTCATAAAATCTCCTTTCCCGTAGGATCATGTTGCGTCGGTTTGGAAATTCACTATCTCTATGTTCCCAACCTTGGCACTTGAAACATTGGAATTCTATGGGGTTAGGATACTTTTGAACTTCTTGTTTTGGGGGGAATTTTATGGACTATTTTGCGCTTAGGCAGCCTTGTAGTGTCAGGTTGGTCCTTGTTTTTGGGCCAAACTTAGGAGGATTGAGCCATCTCCTTGCTTCTAGGCCAACCCGAGGTGGATTGTCCCCTTTCTTTGAACGATAACCTCTCTTTAAGTTCCCTTTCAATCGCAAGAGCCTCTTGGAAAATAACTTCAACGATATCAAACTTGGAAAGTGTTAAATGAGTGTAAATCTCTTTGTTCAACCCACACTTGAATAGGATGATGTCATGACTGATTTGTTCCCCATGATGATCAAGAATCAATATGAGTTACTGAAACTCATCATACGCCAACACATTTTTGTTACCTTTACATAAGGTGTACAATTTAGCAAGTAAATAATGGCGATCACTCAGGAAGGTACCGTTGTCTCATCAAGTAATTCAATTGCAACCAAGGTACTGGCTGCCTATCAACTAATTCATTACCAAACTCTTGACGTACTCCCAGCAACTTTTAGCATAACCGTCAAAATGAGCTATGGCATAGCAACTTTGATTTTCTTCCGAGATATCATTAACTTGAAATTTTTTTTCATAAGCCGATTCCCAAGCTAAGTTGGACTTGGGGTCACTTTCTCCTTTAAAGATTAGTATGTTCAAATTGATGGTGTTCATGCCTACATCTCTCTCTTGGTTTCGATTTACCCTTTATCCATACCGTTGGTATCTCATTTGATCTCCACAATTGTTTCTTATCTTCTCCTCCTTCTTGTAAACATCATCAAAGGCCCAATATCCTTTATATTCCTTTCTACCATATTCCTCAAAGTGGGCTAGATGGTTTTGGATATTTTGAACTTTATTTACAGGAATTAGATATTGTGGAGGCGGTGGTTTTGGTTTAATAGAGCTTGGAAGGGAGGGTTCGGATTTAGCGGAGGTTCTTGATGTCCAAGTCCCTCTTGTGGAACTTAAGGAGTTTGTAAATGTATTGGTATTGTGGGGTCATGGTTTTGAGGGAAAGGAGTGGTTTGTCTTGCGGTAGCTAGTAGAGCTTGGGGTGGATTTATCAATTGGTGCAATGTTTCGGGAGTGATGGTTGCAGAGGAAGTTCTATCATGCCCACTTGAAGAAACATGTAGAGGAGTAGAATGGCGATAGATCCTTTGACTCTCCATGTGTTCTAATCTCCCCCTAATAGAAGACACATATCCCTTTATTGTTTTCAAGTCCCCTCTCACAGCTCCAACTTCCGTATTCAATCTTCCAAGTGTTCGGGTGACGAACTTAAGAGTGGACCTCATAGAGTCAAGAGCATCAGTATCTACATTTCGGGACAGAGTCCCTTCCATTGTCAAGTTATTACCTACAAAATCAGTAAAAAAGTTAGTGAAAAAATTACTATCCTCACTTGCACTCTTTGGATCACCTCACACTTTCTTTCCACAAGTGTTGTAGATTGGCTAGTAACCAATGAATCCTTAAGGTATGAGTAAGATCTTATCGAGAGTGGATTCTTGTTTGAAGACTCAAAGAATTCTCGTCGTACTATAACCAAGAAGTAGCAATATATTTAAAATATAAAAGCGCCAAAGTAATCGTTGACACAAAAAAATGGTTTCAAAGGACAAATTGACAAGCTAGTAGGAATTTACTAGTTTATTAATTAGTTCTATCACCAAGTATGGAAACAAAGAATCAACAATTAGAAACTAGAAAATACCCAAATTTGAGCTTATTAGTGACATGGCAGTAGCAATGGTGATGTGGCAGCAAGTAATTGGTCTTGGTCCCAAACAATTTTTTTGTCACAAATCTGAAATTTCTATATGCACACAACTTGTAATGAATGTCAGTTGGTTTTGGAGGGAAAGTAAATGTCTTGTACTGTTTTTCAACTTTTCAAACTCAAAAGGTGCGATTTGACTATACTAATCCCACAAAACAAGGTCCTTTGATTAAATGAAAAGTGGTTGTCAAGTCTAGGAAGTGATGTGTGCACGTCTTATCACCTATAACTTTATAACTTTTGTCATACAACCTTTTGGATCTATTTTACACCTTTGTTGTCTTGAGTTGTAAGAATAGATGAAGAACAATATGAACACCACAACAACCTTTAAGAAAACAATATCAACTTCTTATAGAACACAACACAAAACCACCATTTTTCATCAACAAGGTACAACCTACAACCCACTTCAAGTCACCACAACAATGTTTAATATTAGAAGCTCAATTTTAGATCTAGACACTATTAGTGTTGGTGAGAAGGAAAAAAACACTAGACATACACTAAAAATATAAAATAACACCTATATCTAAACACACAAACACTAATCTCGGCCAAGACAACAAGATGGACAGATTTCACTTTTTCTCTTTCTCGAATTTTCATATTTCGATAATTTTTTGTTTGGAATTTTCGTCCAAGAGAGCCCAAGATAGGTAGTATAGGAACACAAATAGCCTTGCTTTGATACCAAATGATACACTATCAAGTCAGCAATGCAAGAATCCAGCAACAACAACAAAATGAACAAACAAACACAAGAACAACAAGTTGAACAACAAGTGCTAGTGAATTGAAATAGGCCACACACGGCTTCACTAGGCTTTATGAATCACGTTTTTAGAACAAGCTGATGAAGTTTTAAACAAGAACAAGAGATTCAAATAGGTTCTAGTGAATCAAAAGTGCCCCACACGGCTTCACTAGATTTTAAGATTACAAAAGACAATCTTAACAAGATTACAAGAAAATCGTAAATTGACATGTAATATTCAAGAGTCTAAGGACCCTAACAATAAGAGAGGACCCTAAGACTAAAGAATATTAACACAAAGTTCTTACTTGGACCAAAAGGAACTCTATGACCTCAAGTTCCTTGTTTCTAGCCAAGATACAACATAAGTATCACTCTACTTGTGAGTTTTCAGATTTGGGTCTTCTCCAAAGAAAGAGAGAGAAGTTCCTCAATATTACAAGTGTTTATGTCTTAAGATATTAGGAAATAACTAGCTTCGAAAAAACCCTAATATCATTTATTTATATTACACCATAAATAAAGGAGAAAATGACCAGATTACCCTTGCCATAGGGTGGCCTTGGAGTGTAAGTTTATTACATTTCAAGGCTCCTCTTCACACTTAAAAACATTTAGACCATTAGGTGGATCAATCACAAACTCTCATAGGGGCATTTGCATAAACAAGGCTTGGAGTTTTTGTGACTCCCAAGCTTTGCTACGTTTAAATGGTCGTGAACTTATTGGACAGCTTGCTACACCCATATCATCCTCTCCATCTTGTGAGGAATTTGACCTCAAATTTGACATTTGGTCATATTCAACCACATCCACAAGAGAGAGATCACACATGTTGTAAGTGTTGTGAAATTGATATTCCGGTGGAAGGTCAATCTTGTAGGTATTGTCATTGATTTTATCAAGTACTTGGAATGGACCATCACCCTTCGGCATTAATTTGGACTTTCTTTGAGATGGGAACTGATCCTTCTAAAGATGCACCCACACCCATCTCCTGGTTCAAAAATAAGTTTCCTTCTCCCCTTGTTTTCCCTCCTTGGAATTTCTTGGTTTTTCTTCTTAAGTCAAAGCCACACCATCTCATGTAACTTCTTCATAGAATCTACCCTCTTTCTTCCATCTAAACTAATCATGAGATCTCTTGGCAAAGTCGTTAATTCCAAAGCGGTAAGGGAGTTGAGGCCGTATACACACTCAAAAGGAGTTATTCCCATACTTGAGTGTATGGCACGGTTATAGGCAAACTCAATCAATTGTAAGTGATCCTCCTAAGAAGTCATTTTTTCCTTAACCATGGAATGTAGCATAGCACCCAAAGTCCTATTTACTACTTCCATTTGGCCATTGGTTTGTAGGTGGCAAGATGTAGAGAATAACAACTTGGTACCAAGCCTACCCCTATGGACTTCCAAAAGTGACTTAGGAACGTAGAGTCAATATAACTCACAATGTTCCTCAGAACGCCATTCGATTTGACAACATTATCAACAAACAAAGAGGCCATGCTAGGCTCGTCAACATATTTAAAACAAGGAATAAAGTGCGCCATCTTAGAAAACTGATCGACTATAACAAAGATACTATCCCGGCCTCATTTAGTCCTTGGAAGCCCCAATATGAAATCCATAAATATATCAAGCCAAGGAAGTAGTGAGGTTGGAAACGGGATGTACAACCCATTACATAGGAGTTGAGATTTGTCTCCTTTGCATTCTATAGATTGGCCGCAAATCCTAACTATATCCTTGTTCATTCTTTGCTAATAAAATTGCTCCTTCAATATTCCAAGGGTCTTTTTGACCCAAAAATGACCCATTAGACCAACTTCATGTGCTTCCCTCACAAACAACTCTCTCCAAGAGCGAGGGGTACACACAATCGTCTACCGTTAAATAAGTAACCATCGAACTTGGCATAGAGGTTTGAACCCCTAGCTGAATCCTACTTTTCCCTACCCAATTCTTCATATTCCCTAAAGATTGGAGCAAAGTGAGGGTCCTCAGGATATAATCCTCTTAACTCTCAAAACCAATCAATTTTGATGATAAAGTGGACACAAGAACATGTTTTCTAGACAAGGCATCGGCTACTACATTTTCCTTACCCTTCTTGTAATGGATAACATAAGGGAAGGTATCAAGAAACTCAATCCATTTGGCATGCCATTTGTTAAGCTTGTTTTATTCCTGAAGATACTTTAAGGATTCACGGTCAGTTCAGATCATGAACTCCTTAGGCAATAAATAGTGTTGCCAAGTAGCCAAGGCTCTAATCAAGGCATACAACTCTAAATCATATGTGGAGTAGTTTAGAGTTTCTATCTTTCTTCGGCACTAGTAGCACCGGAACCACACATGGACTCGTGCTATCCTTTATATACCCTTTGTTGAGAAGTTCCTTAACTTGACGTTGCAATTTCTTAGTGTTTGTAGGGTTGCTTCTATAAGCCAGCTTTTTTGGCAATTGTGAGCCTGACACACAATCAATTTGGTGCTCAATTCCCCATAGTGGGGGAAATCCTTGCAAAAGTTCTTTGAGAAATACATCTTCATAATCCTTCAACACAAAGAAATCAAAGGAGAAATAAAAGAATTAGTGAGGTTAGTGTTAAAACAATGAGACAAAAGTAACATAGGCATGTCCTCATCATGATCCACGAAGAGTTCCTTCTTTTAAACCAACATCACCATGTTTTCTTTCCCTTTTGACATTGAGGTAGCCTCAGATACCCCTACTGCCCTACCTACGGGTTCCCTTCGTTTTCTTCATTTGTAGATTTCTTTCCCTTTTTTCTTCAATTCTCTTATCTTTTAATGCCACTCATTTACTTAGGAAGGAAAAAGAAGATGAGGTGTATCCTTTCAACCATCTTTCTTAAGTGTATATTGATTGGGCCTCCCATCCTGTTTGGTAGACCTATCATATTGCCAAGGTCTACCTAACAACAAGTGACACACTTGCATTGGTATCACATCATAAAACACTTTATCGTGGTTGTTTCCCACATTAAATCATATCACGCATTGCCTTGTGACCTTTAATTCACCACATTCCATCAACCATTGCAACTTTACCATCAACATTTTCCCAACTACCACGATTTCCTTACTAATTATGACGCACCTAACTACAAATTATTTAACCACACACTCCTCTTCTTGTAGGTAAACATCTTCATCATCATCATCATCATCATATGGTCCATTCTTAAGTTCCTCTACATCTTGAGGTTTGGCCTCATTCTCTTTTTTTTCACGACCTACCTCTTCACCAAGGTAATACAATCTCCCTTCCCGTAGGATCACGTTGCATTGGTTTGGATATTCATTGGTTTTATGTCCTCAAACTTGGAACTTGAAATATTTGAATCCTTTTGGAGTTAGGATACTTGTGGACTTCTTGTTTTTGATGAATTTTGTGGACTGTTTTGCACTCGGTAAGCCTTGTAGTGATGGGTTAGTCCTTGGTTTTGGGCCAACCTTAAGAGGATTGACTAATCTCCTTTCTTCAAGGTCAACCAGAGACGTATTTTCCCCATTCCTTGAATGAAGACTTCTCTTTAAGTTCCCTTTCAATCTCAAGAGCCTCTTGGAAGATACCTCTAAGTGTATTAAATTTGTGAAGTATTTAATGAGTGGAGATCTGTTTGTTCAACCCACACTTGAATAGGATGATGTCATGACTGATTTGTTACCAATGATGATCAAGCTTCAACATATGTTGCTGAAACTCATCATAATACACCATCACACTTTGGTTACCTTGATACAAGTTGTACAATATAGAACGTAACTAATGGAGATAACTCTCGGCAAGGTACCATTGTCTTTTCAAGTACCTCAACCAAAACCAAGGCGGTGGATGCCCATCAACTAATTCGTTACCAAACTGCTTGACGTACTCCCACCAAGTGTTAGCATAAAACTCAAAATGAGCTATGGCATAACAACTTTTCTTTTCTTTTGAGATATCATTAACTTGAAAAACTTTATAATTTACCGATTCCCAAGCTAAGTAGGCCTCGAGGTCACTTTCATCTTCAAAGAATAGTAGGTTTAACTTGATGGTGTTGATGCCTACATCTCTCTCTTTGTGTCGTTTTCCCTTTTCTCCATAATCTCGGTATCTTCTTTGATCTCCATGACCACTTCTCATTTCCTTCTCCCTCATGTAAGCATCATCAAAGGCGTCATATCCTTCATATTCCTCTCTACCATATTCCTCAAAGTGTGCTAAACAATTTTGGATATTTTGACTTAATTTTGAGGAATTGGATTTTGTGGAGGTGGTGGTCTTTGGTTTAATGGAGCTTGGAAGGGAGGGTTCGGATTTAGCGGAGTTCCTTGATGTCCAAGTCCTTCTTGTGGAACTTGATGAGTTTTGAAATGTATTGGTCTTATGGGGTCACGGTTTTGAGGGAAAAGTGTGGTTTGGCTTGTGGCATTCAGTGTAGCTTGGGGTAGATTTAGCATTTGGTGCAATATTTCTAGAGTGATGGTTGCAGAGGAAGTTCTATCATGCCTACTTGAAGAAACATGTAGAGGAGTAGAAGGGCGAGAGTTCCTTTGACTCTCCACTTGTTCTAATCTCCCACAAATAGCCAACACATATCCCTTTAATATTGTCAAATTCCCTCTCACGGCTCCAACTTCCGTATTCAACCTATCAAGTGTTCAGGTGACAGCCTCAAGAGTGGCCCTCATTGAGTCAAGAGCATTAGTATCCTCATTTTGGGATGTAGTCCCGTCCATTTTCAAGGTATTACCTACAAAATCAGCAAACAAGTTGGTGAAAAAAAATCCTCTGCTCACTTACACTCTTTGGATCACCTCAGACTTTAGTTCCACAAGTGTTGTAGACTGGCTACCAACCCATGAATCCTTATGGTAAGAGTAGGCTCTTATCAAGAGTGGATTATTGTTGGAAGACTCAAAGAATTCTTGTCGGACTATAACCAAGAAGTAGCAATGTAATCAAAAAATAAAATCACACAATTAATCGTTGATACGAACAAACGGATTCAAAGGACTAATAGACAACCCAGTAGGAATGTACTAGTTTTTTCATTAGTTGTAGAACATAGTAAGGAAACCAAGAATCAACAATTAGAAACTAGTAATGGATCACAATTGGTTTTTGAGGGAAAGTAAAAGTCTTGTACTCTTTTCAACTTTTCAAACTCAAAAGGTGAGATTTTACTATAGTAATCCCACAAAACTTGGTCCCTTGATTTATGGATAAGTGGTTGTTAAGTCTAGGAATTGATGTGTGCAAGTATTCTCACCAACAACTTTACAACTTTTGTCTTACGACCTTTTGGATCTATTTTACACCTTTGTTGTTTGAAGTTGTAAGAATAGATGAAGAACAAAATGAACACCACAAAAACCTTGAAGAACACAATATCAAATTCTTCAAGAACACAACACTAAACCACCAATTGTCATCAACAAGGTACAACCTACAACCCACTTCAAGTCACCATAACAATGGTCAATATTATAAGCTCAACTTTAGATCTAGACACTTTTAGTGTTGATGAGAAAGAAACTAAAAACTGAAACACACTAAAAAGGTAAAATAACAACTAGATCTAGACACACAGACACGTATCTCGGCCAAGACAAGAAGATGGACAGATTTCCCTTTTTGTTTTTCTGGAATTTATAGATTTCAATTTTTTTTTTGAATTTTCGTCCAAGATAGCCCAAGATTGGTAGTGTAGGAACACAAAAAGCCATGATTTTACCAAATGATACCCTATCAAGTCAACAGTGCAAGAATCCAGGAACAGCAACAAGATGAACAAACTAACACAAGAACAACAAGTGCTAGTGAATCGAAATAGGCGACACACGGCTTTACTAGGATTTAAGAATCACATTTTTAGAACAAGATGATGAAGTTTTAAATAAGAACCAGAAAGTCAACAAGGTGCTAGTGAATCAAAAGACCCCCACATGGCGTCACTAGACTTCAAGATTACAAAACACAATCTTAACAAGATTACAAGAAGATAGTAACTTGACATGTAATATTTAAGAGTCTAAGAACCCTAACAACAAAAGAGGACCCTAAGACTAAAGAATATTACCACCAAGTTTTTAGTTGTACCAAGAGAAACTCTATGACCTCAAGATCCTTGTTTCTAGCCAAGATACAATATAAGTACCACTCTACTTATGACTTTTCAAATTTGGGGCTTCTCCAAGGGAAGAGAGAGAAGTTTCTCAATATTACAAGTATTCATGTCTCAAAATATTATTAATGAACTACCTGCCAAATATCTCTAATATATCTATTAATATTAAACAATAAATAAAGGAGAAAATGAATAGATTACCCTTGCCATGGGGTAGCCTTGGAGTTTAAGTTTATTATACTTCAGGGATCCTCTTCACATTTGAAAAAATTTATACCATTAGGTGGATCAATCACCAACTCATACACGGCCATTTGTATAAAAAAGGCTTGGATTTAATGTAACTCCTGAGCTTGGCTACTTGTGAATGGTCGTGAACTTTTTGGACAACTTGTTACACCCATATCAATCCCCTTCATGGATAGATCCCTATCACTCTAAGGATAATATATTATTTAAAGATAATAAGTTCACACCTATTGAACCTAGTGGTGAAAATGAAGTTGAAGGTATAGCTTGTCTTAGAAGCTATAGCCTATATGCCAACCCACTATGGTGCGACAACATTCCTCATAAAGATGGAAATCTCTTCATGGAAGATTAATTACTCTCAAGGGAAGGGAATGTGAGGTCATGAAAAGGAATGATCAATTGGGTGATAATAATTTTGACTTGCTTGAATTCTTAAGAAACCCAATAAGTGAATGTTCCTTTAAGATTAATTGTGGTTGTTATCATTTATATGACACCCCACCCATGTTTGATGACTATGAGGATGAATTGTTTTCTTCTTGTGAAGACTTAATTAATAATTCCTTTGACATTTGTGGTGGTATATGTCTACTTGAGGGTACTTCCTTGGAAAGAAAATGTGTCTATTGTTTGGAAATTACTTCTTCTACTATGTGTGACCTTATTGTTGAGAGTACTCATGGTGATGATATTGAAACTAGTAGTAAGTACATACTTGAGGATACCTTAGTTGACGTTGACATGATTGATACATTTCTCCACTCTCTATTTGCTTTTAATGATATATATGTTATTGTAGAGAGTATATCTTATAGTTTGGGTGAAGCCTATTGGTAACGAGAGTGTTTTCTAGACCCATGTCTATGGCTACTCTTTCTATTTGACCCTGGTACAAAATATGGAAATAGTGATATTGGTGAACCTAACTTATTGCTTGGTTTACATTACAAGCAAATTGTCATTGTTAAAAAACCGAGAGCAAAAGTGCGGTTGTCTCCTTAGGGTAATGCTTCTAAATATGCATCCTTGTTTGACACACTTAAGTAGCATGAATCCCAACTTGTGGATGCTAAGTTGTCTATTTGTTTTAAGGAAAGAGTATGTATGTGCTTAAATTCTTTTTCTTCACCCGTGCATGTCTTTATACTTGATTCTTTCCTATACTTTCTCTTTGCGTATGATGACATCCATGCTAGTTTTGAGTTTGTATTAATTAGAGGTAGGGGTCTTATTGGTTGGTCCACTTGTTTCATGTGACAAGTCTATATGGGATTGGTGGACTTTGAAACCAATAGTGGCACCACATTTCATGAGGCTGCTTGAAGAGGTAATGAAACAATTGTACTTTATGGTTCCTAAGACAAGGGTAGCCTTATCTTTTGGACTTAGTGATACTATTAAGAACTTTGTAGTTTCTTTATTTCTTAATACTCGTCATAGCTATTTCCTTTGTAACATTCTTACATATCTTATTATGAAAAATACAAAGGATTCGTGGTTATATCTCAAGTATATACCACCTTGGCATGATGAAGTGATTTTTTGTACTAACCGTAACCCTCATGCCATGAGGAAGCTGTGCTTGTTTTTCTTTTCTTTAGTTTTTTAAGGTATGGATTTGAGGTCGAATCCTTTTCAAGAAGGGGAGGATGATACAAGCCAAATGGACATCTATGCTTTTGAAGAAATCACTAGAGGCCAATGCATAAAGACCCAAGACTGGTCACCTCAAGGACACAAGAACATGCATGGAGGACCCATTTTGAGCATGACATAAAGCAAAGCCATATGTGGAAGATTGTGTGGGGGCGTAACTTTGATGCCATCCTGAGTCCACAAGTGTTGAAACATGACCCCTTGGTTTAGGAGCATTGAAGAATCACCTTTCATTAAGGATATTTGGGGATTACAATTGTTGGAAAGACCCTCCATGACCACCCCTTTCATTAAGACAATTTTTGCAATTTTGCGATGTAATAAGCTAGCCTATAAATAGTCTTCTATTGGGTCATTTTCTCTTTAGTTGATTATTGATATTTGAAAGACTTATTCTTTTATCTTTGAGAGTGTAGTTAGGGCTTGAAAAAGCCAAGTAGTGTAGGGCTTGGAAGAGCCATTATTGATGCTTGCTTAAAAACGGTTGATGTAAGGTGGAGTTGATACCCTTAGCTGTCACCGTAAGAGTTTAGTGTTGGGGGTCTTATCATTTAATACATGGTTTTGTTCCTATTTCTTGTAATCTCGTATGTCAAGCTATCTGTCTTACTTTATTGCATTTGTTTGTTATCTTGTTTTTCTTATTGTTCATCTCTTTAGGTCATCTTCTATCACTTCCAGATGGTTTCGATGGCTTTGTGGTGTACTGTGATGCCTCTAGAGTAGGTTTGGGTTGTGTCCTCATGAAATATGGTAAGGTCATAGCCTACACCTACAGACAACTTAAACCCCATCAGAAGAATTATCCGACTCATGATCTTGAGTTAGCAGCCGTAGTATTTGCATTAAATAATTGGAGGCATTACTTGTATGGGGCACATGTGGATTTGTTCACAGATCATAAGAGCCTTCAGTATGTCTTTTGTCAAAAAGATCTCAATCTTCGTTAGAGAAGGTGGTTAGAGATCTTGAATGAATATGACATAAGTGTCCTTTATCATTTGGAAAGGCCAATGTAGTGGCCGACGCTCTTAGTAGACTGTCTGATAGCTTAAAAGAAGGCTAAACACGAATATGAACACATAAGGAACAAAAACAGAAACTAGAAGAAAGGGAGATGAAGAACAATGCATAAAATGTAAATATAGTAGAAAGACCTTTACGCCTACCAATTGATTAACAAAAGATGGCATATCAAACAATCAATCAAAACTCACCAATAGAAGCTAAAAGCTTCCTCTTAGGTGGACCAAAGGACTCACACTTCCTCAATCACACCTTTGTTGCCAAATGTTCAACACAAATGAAATCCATCAATTGTATTAAACTCTTGAGTTTTTGAATTTTTTTCCGAGACCTACTCTAAGATGGATTATCCAAGCCCTACACTAAGGAAAGAAATTAGACTAAGAGTAATACTCAATTTCAATTCATCAAAAGTCATTAGAAAATAAAAACTAATAGGTTTATTTATACTATTACATAAAAATGACTAAAATACCCTTAATTAATGGTGCTCCTTTGGAGTGTAAAAAAGAGCCATCAAAAGAAAATATTGCCCTTAATAATCCCAAGTATAGGCGGCCTTTTCGTGTAAGGACCCTTTCTCCAATATTCAACTTGAACAAGGCTTTGTAATGGTTACAAAACGTCTTCAAGCATTTTCAAATCCAAGGCTTGAACCTTTGACAATCCAAAGTGTTAAACTTTGGTAAGACCTTGTAATCCTTGTGCTATTTATGCTTGTATCATTCTCTCCATCTTGAAAGGAATTTGACCTCAAATTCAAACCTTGTAAAACCAAAGAGAGGGAAAACAAGCACACATTCCTTATGATAAGAGGGTTAGGGTAAGTGTAACAATTGATATAAGCATCCCAAGGGGGTACACTTTTGATATACAACCAGAAATCCTTTTTTTTTACAATGAAACATTGAGTATGATCATTACAAAGGATATGGCCAATATAGACATCAATGAGTAAGGAATACAATCCAATACTATCACATATATCATCAAACAAAGGTTGTTCACATTTGAAATATATCCACGGGTACTTTCTGTGTGACATGAAGAGCTTAGCATGAATGGAAAAAAGGAAGTGGATTTGAAAAATATCAAGAGATAAGGAAACTACCATATTCTTAATGGCTTTACTATACCCAAAAGGTAAGACTACCTTTGGATTATGAACCTTAAAATTCATTTGTCTCATTACCTCTACAAAGGGCCTTATCATGTGTGGTGCCACTATTTATCTTAAGGTCCACCTCACCCACATATCATTCCAACATGAAAACGATCCACCTAAATTCTTACCTCAACATAATAACAATTCAGAATTAACATGGTTATCACTTCAAGGTGGTTAATATCTGACATACGCCCATATATCCTTGGTGTTCGACATAAAAATCTTAGCATTAAGGATACCAAAGACATGAATGGAATCAACATAAAAAATAAATGCACATGACCAGAAGTTATTCCACCCAAATCCCAAAGGAATTCCAGGATCAAATGGACAAAGGTCTAAGCCGAGATAACCCACTCCCTTTATTAGGCTAATTTACTCACAATCATTCAAGGTATTCCACACAACTTTGACATTCACAAAGCCACTATGAACAATACTAATATCATTGATTTCATTAAAAAAGTTCAAAGGACCATGTTCAATACCAAGATCATCAATAAAAGATCATCACTAACTTGGAAATTCTCAAACATACCATTCTCATACTCGAGTAGTAAACTAGTTTTAAGAGAAAGTTGATCACTATTCACAGCAAAAGAGTTAATAAGGAAAGAGCTATGCACTTGCAAACGAAAAACTACTTCCCAATACACTAAATCACACCATTTTGAATTCAAGGAAGTATAGAGAGTAGTGAAGTCACCTCGCGTAAGGCTTGGGCAGTCCACTTTTTTGGCGCTCTTAGTCAAAGGAGTCTCTTGTTCATTTCTCATGATTTAATGTGGAACTCCTTTTAGATACTTCTTGATTGTTATTTCATCTAGTACCTGCAAATAAGAAGAATCAAAGCTAGGAAAAATACTATCTTTTGGGTTAGGAAGTGACAAAGGTTCTTTGAGGACTCAATCCACAATCAAGAAATTTTTTTTCTTTTCTAGTTCACTACCCGTGGTTTCTCTTTCCTTTTCCTTCTTTTCTTCACATTTTTCTTGTACCTCAATATCAAGCTTCTCTCCATTTTGAAAACTTACCTTATCACCCTTCGATTCTGTCACCATCTCTTTACTTAGTTGTATGGGGTGATTTTAGTTTAGTAGATCTTGGAGAGGAGGCATTGGATTACATTGGTGCTGTATTTGGATTTGTGGGATGGGATTTTGTGGAGTGTGGTGTCCTTGGTAAAGTATATTTGGGACTTGGTGGTCTGAATTTTGTGGAGGCTTTGGTGGATATAATCTATCAACGCTCGCTTTCATTCTAATAACACCACCCGTCAAGGATACCATTTCACCCCTCATAGAATCCATATTACTTCTCAAGGAATCATTATCATTCTTTATTTCCCTTCTCAAGGCAGTATTATCACTCCTCATTTCTTGGGCAAAGGCCTCAAACAGAGCCATCAAGGCTCTAATAGCATCATTTCCCAAAGATTGGAAAGTAGTACCTTCGGATTCCATGGCCAATGTACCTAAAAGATAAAAAAATAGAAAGCATCACAACCTACAAAATGAGCAAACAAGTTAGTTCAAAAGCCTCACCACACTCTCACTAAACCGCACCTCACACTTGGCTTCACAAGTGTTGAATAATTGGCAATACTTATCAAGTTACTTTAGTGGTGAATAAGCTTTCTATTTTTGTTTCTAGAAGACACGAAACAAAGAACTCTAGACTAATTATCAACCTAATAGGTAATTAATAGTTTAGTAATTAGTGGTAGAATCAACACAAAAGCAACTAGAAACAAAAATAGAAAATTAGAAATTTAATTTAGAACTTAATTTGGTTGTTTATATAGTGGTGATATGGCAGCTCGTGATTGGACGTCACTTTTTCAATTTTTTGTCAATTTTCAAATTCTTGTCTCAGCCAAAAAACACTTAGAGAAGGAAGATAATTCATTTGGATAGAAAAATATTCAAGTTTGAAGCCTTTTCAAGCTTCAAAATGAATTAGAAATGAATTGGTCCCCCCCTTGTACTAGCAATTGTACTAGAAGATTCTTTTTTCATTGTTGTTTTCTTCTTTTGGAAAGACTAGGAAGCTTCTTGGAAATTCCCTTGAACAACTAGCACACTCTCTTTCTCTCTCTTCAAGATCAAACAAGAATTGTTGAATATTCTTATCCAACTAGATATGAAGATTGAGGAAGAATAATATGAATATTCAAGAGTGGACCAAGGTTTGACCACTAGGCAAATGAACCCCGAATTTAACTTTTCTTTTAGAAGTAGGTTTCTTTTGCCCAGACAAGCACAACAGACACAAAATCAGCCACAAATCACATCACCAACACAAACCCAAAATGGATCTCAGCTCTAAAATCTTCAAACAGTTCACAACAATGGTAGATCTAGCTCAAAAACAACTAAATCTTGTTCCAAATGTAGATCTAGACTCCATAGGTTCTAGGGAAAAAGAATCTAGCAATTGAAACCAAAAAAAACATGTAGATCTAAGATTTAAAAATGTGCCAAAACACAAAAATGGGTATACAATTTTTTTTGTGAGATTTTCAACTTTCTACACTCTTTTTTGTTGAGATTTTCTTAGATCCAAGACTTAAAGTTATGGGAAAAACTCTAATACATGGATATTGATACCAAATGATATCTTAAAGTAAGGCTAAACACGAAAATGGACACGCAAGGAACAAAAAACAGCAACTAAAAGAATGGGAGACGAAGAAGAATACATAAAATGCAAAGATAGTAGAAAGACCTTTACTCCTACCAAGTGATTAACAAAAGATGATGTATCAAACCATAAATCAAAACTCACCAATATAAGCTCAAACTTTCCTCTTAGGTGGACCAAAGGACTCACACTTCCTCAATCATACCTTTCTTGTAATATGTTCCACACAAATGAAATCCATCAACTCTATTAAACTCTCAAGTTTTTGATGTCTTTTCCAATACCTACACTGAGATGGCTTTCCCAGGCCCTACACTAAGGAAAGAAACTACTCTAAGAGTAATCCTCTATTTCAATTCATCAAAAGTCCTAGGAAAATAAAAGCTAATAGGTTTATTTGTACTATTACATAAAAATAACTAAAATACCCTTAATGAAGGGTGATCCTTTGGAGTGTTAAAGAGAGCCATCAGTAGAAAATATTTCCCTTAATAATCCCAAGTATAGGTGGCCTTGGAGTGTAAGGTCCCTTTCTCCAATCTTTAACTTGAAAAAGGCTTTGTAATGGTACAAACATTTCTTTAAGCATTTTCAAATCCGAGGCTTGAACCTTTGACAATCCAAAGTGTAAACCTTTGATAAGACCTTGTAATCCTTGTACTCTTTATTCTTGTATCACTGTCTATGGGTAGTGTTTCTTATTTTGAGAGTAGTAAGAAGAAGTTAACTCAGGAATTTTATCAGTTTGCCCAACTAGATGTCTGCCTAGTTGATTTAGAAGAGAGTAATATATGGGTTCAGAGTAGTTTAGAATCATCTCTAGTTTCTGAGGTGAAAGAAAATTAGGATAGAGATCCTAGTCTTGTCAAGTTGAAAGAGTCTGTCAAGGATTAGAAAGTAGAGGTTTTCTCCCAAGGGGGAGATGATGTTTTGCATTGTCAGGGCCATCTCTATGTGCTAGGTATAGATGACTTAAGGCAAAGAATTCTTGCAGAAGCGCATGGTGCGCGCTACCCTATTCATCCAAGGGCCAGTAAGATGTACCGCAACTTGCGAAAGATCTATTGGTTGTATGGGATCACAAACCTAGTGGGTCCTTGTAGGAGTTTAATATTCCTACTTGGAAGTCTGAAGAAGTAAACATGGATTTCGAGATAGGTTTGCCTCATACTTGCCGTCAGCATAATTTAGTTTGGGTTATTGTAGATAGGATGACCAAATCAACTTATTTTCTTCTAGTCCATACCTCTTATTCACCAGAGGATTATGCCAAACTCTACATCAGAGAGTTGGTCAGATTGTATGGTGCTCCGTTATCTATTATCTTAGACAGAGGTACCCAGTCACCTCTTATTTCTAAAAAGCATTCCAAAAGGGTCTTGTTACCCAAGTTTATCTCAGTACAACCTTCTATCCTAAGATAGATGGTAAAGTATAAAGGAACATTAAGACTTTAAAAGATATGCTAAGGGTATATGCAATTTATTTAAAGGGTAGTTGGGATGACCACTTACCTTTGATTGACTTTGCATATAATAACAGCTATAATTTCAGTATTCGGATGGCTCCATTCGAAGCTCTCTATGGTAGGAGATATAGATCTCTAATCAGTTGGTTTAAAGTTAGTGAGGCCACAGTCCTAGGGCCTGACTTAGTATTCGATACCTTATAAAAAGTCTAGTTGATCAGAGAAAGACTCTGGGCTGCTCAGAGCTGATAGAAGTCTTATGCAGATATGTGCAAAAAAGGATCTAGAGTTTGAGATTGGTGATTATGTCTATCTAAAGATCTCTCCCAAAAAGAGAGAGAAGCAGTACGGTATGAAGGGAAAGCTCAGTCCCCTATTTTTCGGTCCTTTCAAAATTCTTAGTAACTTTAACAAGGTAGCTTATGAGCTTGAATTGCCTTATGATCTTGCCTCAGTTATTCGAGTCTTCCATGTCTCTTTACTAAAGAAGTGCATAGGTGACCCAGTAGTTGTAGTCCCTATTCAGACCATAGATGTTCAAAACAGCCTCTCTTATGAAGATATTCCAGTCGAAATTCTTAACTATCAGACTCGTAGACTGTGTAATGAAAAAGTCCCTCTAGTCAAAGTTCTTTGGCAAAATCAGTCCGTTGAGGGAGCTACTTGGGTAGAAGAAGAAGACATGTGAACCAAGTACCCTCACCTCTTCTCCGCTAACTCAGATCTAGTTCAAGGTAATAGTTCTCCTTAAGCTTTTAAGTTCCATGTTCAGATTTCAATTACAACTTGGTATCTAGTTCATGTTCGGAATTCTACCTTATACTTGGTATTAAATACTATTGCATACCCATTCATGCATTCATAAATTAGTTATACATCCATCAGATAAGCATGGTCAGTATTGTATATTCAGTTATCAGTCATGTCAGTCATGGATAAATATTTTAGTTGCTCATGTTTATTATGTACGTCAGTTTTTCTCTCACCAATTAGCAAAGAGTAACACTAGGCTAGTGTTTCCCTTGGCTTCATGATATATAGGTTTCTCATGCTCAATCAAAACATATCACTACTACGCATGAAAAATTTGACAAGATGGGTATCCCCAACTAGCTTATGGACTCATTGGTAAATTTCACCCTTCACCTTGTGATTCTCAGGGTGTTGCCTTAAAAATCCTTGCTCTCCCTCCCAGTTTAATTATCACCTTTTGGGTCTCAATATATTAGATGATGGTTGATAGCCTTGAATCATTGTTGTAATCTTCTTTTCCCAATATTGAACATACATTTGAGAATGATTCTTAAATACAGGTAGGTTCTTTGAGTTGGCCACCCCTAAGAAAGTAATTAAATGGATGAAGATCACAATACATGCAACAACAATGATCTAGAAAAATCTTACACTTCCCTTTCTTCCTTAATCCGTCAGGGTTCCCATAATCCAGCTAAGGGAAATGACACTCATAGTTGTAAGAAACTCTATAGAATTAAATAATGAATGAATATCATTAGTCTCACAATAATTGATGAACAAACCCCAAAGTCTCGAATTGAATAATTTGCAAAAATCCAAAAACAAAATGATTTTAAGATCAAAAGTCAATCTTGAAATCAACATACGTTTGTAAGAGTATAAAATGTGTAACCTAGTATGGGAGTACCTCAAGGGTATTTATAGTTTCTCAAAAACAAAGAAACCTAACCAAAACAAAAAAGGAAAACTAAGTCACCAATGGTTAATCCTCTGGTGATGAATTGTCAGGACTTATAATGACTCATTGTTGGTTTTTGTTTCTTTCTTCTATGGTCAATGGAAATATCTCATTGTCAGACCTACTGAGTCAATATTTGGGACTTGTTGCCACTCCAGTGAACTTTTATCTTCCAACATTTTTCCTCTATTTAGAGAATTACTCCTCACCATAAGTCATTGGTTGTCATGACAATTCACATTTTTCATCTATTTTCACTAGGGCTTTAACTAGTCAAACATAATGACTTTTTCTTGTTTGCTTAGGAAGACTCACCCCATGATTCATTGTCCCTCTTAAAAAGTTTCGGTCAGCTTTCCACTTTACTCTTGAAATCAGCATCACTCATTGTTAACATAACAACTTCGGCTATGAGTCATATGGTGTCATAATGACTTATGGTCCTATCAGTGCCTTTGATTTTTCAGCTCTTTTCATCCAATTTTGTTCCATGCCACTAGCAATCTAATTCACCTACAACACACAAAAAAACACAAATCATATCTAGCAAAAGTGCATCTGTAGTGGTACATTTTCACCTTTTTAAGCATCGAACAAAGTTAAGCGATAGACTCTCCACATTAAAGTCATGAATATAAGCAAGATAAGACTTACATCCATATGGAATAATTTTCCTATCCCAAACATAAGAAATAATCCCCATTGCTCCGCTAATAACAGATCCCTACCATAAAACTAGGGATATGCTAGGTATGGCTACAATAGCGGTCCTGGTTAAATAATCCAACATCGCATGATAGCGGGATAACTAGTCCATGGCCAGAATTACATCAAAATCCACCATATTTCATGCAGTAAGATTATCCTGGGTATTAAACTATGCAATAGTCACAACACATGATCTATAAACCAAATCCCTATTAAGGAATCACCCCTAGAATAGATACACATAACGACATAGATAATGAATCTAAAGATGACTCTAACTGTAGGGCATAATAAGAAAATACATAAGAAGATGTGGGTCCTAAATCAAATAACGAAAAAGCTAAGTTATGACATACTAAAATCATACCTATAATAATAGCATATAAATACTGTGCCTCGGGTCTAACAGGTACAATATATAATAAACCATACCCTCCATATAGTTGGGCTCTTGACTAATCTTCTGTCAAAGCTACTTGAGGATATTTTATGAGCACACTTGGGTTAGCTTGACTACTATGCATATCACCTCTAGGTCTGGGTAAAACTGTCCTAATCAGTATAAAAACCACTTTTCCATGACTGGGGAACTATCGTGAGTAATAGCCAAAGGCCCCAGAACTATAATATGACCCAAGTGCTATAATGAGACTATAAGATCCAACTGACCCAGATTAACCACCTCGAGTATATTAACTAGAAGTTGAACCCCTCAAAGGTTTTCTACAACTTTGGTCGGGATGATTATTATAATTAGACTAGCCTACATCAAAAATCTAAAGTGTGATATGAATGGGCCTACTAGCCTGAACCTAATGCTTATAGGGCTGATACAGATGTTACCTATATTTAGAATCATTGCCTCTTAATCATGAGACACTATGACTCCCACTTATACACCCCTAATAAAACATCAAACTCACTTATATTCTGTAGGCAAAATAGATGTTGGATTCCTAGCCAACTCATGAAATTAAGCCTCATACTCCACAATAGTCATGGATCCCTAATCCAACATTGATAATTTATCGCATAAACAATCTCTAATATTGTGAGCCATATATTTCTCAAAAAAGACCTAGGAGAATTGAGTCAATGTCAAAGTGGGTGATTTAGCTTGTCTAGCATCAAGATAACCTCTCTATCAATGATGTATTGATAAATCCAACCATGAGTCATAGCTAGGACAAAATTATGGAGCCTATCCTCATTAGCAATTAACAACTCACAACCATCCTCGCTAGGTGCACTAGGAAACCTAGGTGAAGTAAATCTTAACAATCTACCCAATATATTCTACTCCTTAAAAAACATAGCAGGCTAGGAAATTATCAGCTGAGAAACTATCAATATAAGAGAGACCTTAACTCTAGGAGCCACAACTATAGGCTGCAGCCATCTTAGCACCACTCTGATCCATAGATTGTGCACAAAGAGACAATGCACCACAAACTAATCCTAAGAGCTGAACCCATGCATCCCAAAGAAGTAAAGACGAAATAAATACAGGTTGAGTTTGGCTTGGTGCCCAACCCACCACTGGCTGGAGTAGTGGAATCTCTAGCTCGAGAGTAAGAATAGTGCTTGTTAAAGCCCCCCATCGTAGTCTCTTATTGGGGATACATCTACTGGATATCTTAAATATATAAGTTGTGCATGAATTATGACAGGATCCCTAGTCGTTGGTGTAAGGTCTACATATCTTATAGCGGTAGAACACATCCTAGCCATCTGCAGAAGAGGAATCTATAGAAACCAACTCACATTCTTAGTACAAAATGAGTGAAACAAGTGAAGATCTCCTACAAATGTCCTATTGCTTTACAAAGATTTGAAATAGACATCATCATTTTTATCAACAGACTATACTAGACACTTGATTTTGTACTAAAAATAGGAATGAACCTGACACTTTGATAAAAATTTGTCAGAATCCAATTTACGAGTCATGATGTCACCTTCTTTATCCCATATTAGGTAAGCAAAACAATAGCCAGCAGCTATAAGCAATGAGATAATTTGGATGAAAATGGCATAAATATAGGAAATTTGCAAATGAAAGGCTCACAAACAATAAACTAATAATAGTAGTTATAAGTTTAAAGAAAAAAAATGAGAAATCCCACTCTTATGTGCCATTTGTCTTAACTTCTGGCCAATAGCTCTAAATGAGTCCAGAGGTATTGAGACCCAAACCAAAGTTCTATCAAGAAAAAAATGACATTCTGTATTTTTTGGAACTATTTTAATTGGTGTACATGATTGTTTGAATAAATTTTTCGCCTAATAGCCTATTCTTAGTAGCAAAGAATTCCAAATAGGGAATTAGCTCTATAAACTAAATAAACCACCCAGTAAGTGAACTGTCAGCTCCAAAAATTGATAAATGACTTAGGGAAACTATGATAAATCTCTAAACCACAAAAATATGCGGAAATATAAAAAATAACATATAGGGTCATTCTATTATTGATGCCTCAAATTCAATTTCCTCAATTAAGTTATTTTGATTCTATGGAGAGGTAATTTGTGCTGCAATAATTATCAATTGATAAACTTTATGAATCCATGCAAACATTTTCATAACACTTCTCAAAAAATTCAAATTTCACTTAGGATCCCCTTATAAGTGTTGGCTTAAAAGCATGTACAATTCATCATACTTTTTATCTAAAGCATGTACACGTGTTGCTGAAATCAAAAGAATTCTTGTCTTGGGCTTAAGTCCCTCTATTAAATTATGCACTACAACATCATTCGTCTAATGGTGGTGTGGGAAACATGAAGCATAAAACTTGAACCTCTCTCAAGCTAGTGAAATTTTTTTTTCACCATCCTTTATTCTGACGCTCAATATATCACTCCTTAAACTTTGATTTTTTCCAAAAGAAAGAAACTAATAATAATCTTCAATGCCAAATCATCCCAGAAAGTGATGGAATTAGGTGTTTTATCCTTCAACTACCTTTTAGATTCCCTAAAGAGAGAAAAAGAGAAAAGAGTAGGTCTCATATATTCATTTAAGACTCCTACGAGAATGTAACTATTAGTAATCTCAAGAAGATTTTACAAGTGTTTTTGTGGATCCTTATGAACTACTTGTTAGTGTGTAATAGTTGCACTATATATTATATCAGCTCGAATCTACCTCTTGCATCAAGTTTGCAAATGCTATTAGTGATATTGTAGCAAGTGAGATTGCCACCTCATTAATTTTTCTAGATGCTACCGTTTCTGCATGAACAATTTCTATTAGATCATCTACCTGAAGTTCTTGATTTGGGTATCATAGAGGTTTTTCCCTATGTTACTAATGAAATAATCATGCAGTCTCCAAGTAAGGTTCAACTAGTTCTCTTAATATTTCCATCACGAGGTTCAAATTAGACCATAAAAAACCAATCACTTGGATCGAGTTAACAATACTTGTATAATATTATTAAAAGAAAAATTGAAAAAATCACTAATTTCTTTGTCCCCAACAATACTACCAAAAACATATTGTGGCCTACCACACACAACGGTGTGCGTGGTCTAGCAAGTAATACATCAGCTCTTATGGATCAAAATGTGAAACCTATAAGGATTTGTGCGCTTAGTAATTCATTCCATTAAGTTCCCAGTAATATTTCAGACAAGAGATTTGTTGTATCATAGGGTTTATAAGATTTATTATATTCTAATAATCTACAAAAGATTAGAAAATGTGAATTAAAATTTTCAACAAAGTTATAATGGATAATTAGATAAATTCTAGGGCTACAACATGTAGGACAATCATGTTTAATATTTGTTCATTTCAATATACTATATTTCTCAAATTATGGGCTATAGGGCTAAGTATAAGATCTAGGAATGGTCATACTCTAAATCACCTAGACAAACTAGTCTCATAACTACATAATTGAGTAGTGACATGGGTTTGTAATTCACATGCACTAATGTTTTCATCCCATTATTAACCAAACAAAGCAAACTAGATACAATGTTATCCTAGTTTTGAATCAATGCTAACTTTCACAAGAGATGATCTTATTCCTCAAGTTCTTAATCTTATTGATAAGTTTTCAATTTGGCAACTTACATTCATTTTTAAAGCCTAAATTATCATGCTTTTCATTAATTTGTTGTTAATTTCTAACTTAATGCTTATTTTTTTAGGTAAAAATTTCAATAAGAAGATGAGTAAGTAAATTTGATAAAAATGAGCTAAGTTGAAGGAGAAAGAAAAGAAATGGAAACAAAAAGAACAAAAGATAAAATTGCGGGCCCAAGAGTCGACCCTCAGTTACCCCGATCGCGGTCTGTCAACAAGTCAACTAAAGGGCAATCATGACTTAACTATAGTAATAGCAGTACCTTAATCGCAGTCAAAGGATGGCGATCGTGGTAGAGCGGAAAAGTTTGAAGGGTATTTTTTTAATATTTGTAAAATGTGGAATTGGGGCTAACATAGGGTTTTCTAGCTCATTTTTCATCCTATCTTTTATCTCACATAGTATCCTATCCTTAGTTTAGGTTTATCACTTGGAGCTTGGATCTTGAATTTATACCAATTTGAGGAAAAAATTAATACGAGAAATTCAAAAGTGAAGAATTGGCAAATCCCATTGAGGATTCATTATAACTTAAAGTGTGTTTTGCATTCTCTTTATTTTTTATGAATCAAATGGATGGAGATTTTAGAATATCTTTCTATTATCTTTATGAGTGTCTACTTCTTCCTCTTTGGATTATGTTAGAATAGGGTGCCTATATGTTTGGGTTATGTTTAATTTGTGTATATACTAATGTGTTGGTGTTGGGTTCCACTATTACTTAAGTAAATTAATTGGGATTTATGGGTGGAAGCCCTAAATGACCAAATTGGGTTTGTGTGTGAAAACCACAAGCTCATGAAATACTAAACAATCCTATAAAGAGGGGTTTCGGTGAATTTTTGGAACCCTCATCATCCTTGAAAGAGGAATGTGAGAACAAAGGAAATATTAGAAAATTATCTGGCTTAGTTTGATAATTTTTAGCATCATAGACATAAGGGTGAATATGAGGTTGACTATCCCTTTGGTACCATCCTAGAAATAGGAGTGACTAATTAAGGTATTGGGTGGCTTTAATTGATAAACTCGTTAGGTACTAGAAAGAGACAATGAGTAACATATTTGAGGTTATGTTGACTAACTAACCTCAAGGACTTTAAACCTAGCCTACCACATCATAAATGGTTAGAATTTGCTCCAAATTATCATGTTCCCATGCATAACTTTCCCCTAGGAGATATGTGATGAAGACAATCTTTCAGATACCAAGAATATACCTGCTGATCTAAATGAGCTCAACATTTCAGAAGCCTTGGTGATTTCCCCATCAACCGAACCCAAATCAGTTGAAGATGCCAAAAATGAGGAAATGGTACTAGAGTCAAAAGATGAAACCAAAAAAATCCTTTGTGAATGCTCTAGTCCATTTCAAGGTGAGAATGTCAAGAGGGATGCAACCTCAAAATAAATAGATAGACCTCATTCGAACAACTTTTCTAAATTATGCTTGGTGTATGTGATGAAAGTCAAACCACCAAAGAAAATGATTTATTTTGGAGATGAGGAGGAAAATCCTTACATTTTATAGTTTGTCATTCCAAAAAGGCAAACTAAAGCCCCAACTATAAGGCCAATAAATTCAAAATTTGGTGTCTAACAAGTGAATTTTTAATGCTCCCATGTATACCCAACGATCCTATAAGAAAGTTTAATATGAAGTTGGGTAAAATGTTTAAGTCTTCAAAGTGGAAATATAGAAAATATTTCATTATGTCCTCACCTTTGACAAAAGTAACTCGAAGATGTATTGATCTAAAGTTGGGCCACCGATTCAAATCTTCTAAATATAGACATAAATCATACGCAAAAGATGTTGTGCTATGACATTAACTAAGGCGCTTCTTAGGGGAAAACATAAAGAATTTTTCTTGATTTTCTCTAATGTTTTTTATTCAATTTTTAGCTTGCTTTTGGGTGATTATAGGTGATCTCACGAAGTGGAATTGGTACCTCAAGAATGAAATCCTGGATAAATATATTGGACCTTTTTTTCATCACTTTCCTTTCTTAAGTTAGCTTACAAGTTATGATCTTTAAGATCCAAATGATGATAACATTTCATGAATTCTTTTGGTTTGAATTTGAGTTATTTGGGCTTACTTTAGTAGAATGTGGTTGTTGGGATGAATACTTTTGAATTTGTGCCTTATCTCAAATTCTAAACTATAAAATTCTTATTTGTATACACTAATGCACACTATGTGCTTGATGAAATACCCATTTGAGATTTGTTTGCTTAATTGAGTGGTGGGTGATTTAATTTCATTTGTATGATTGCTAGTGATGGGTTTTGTGATGAATTGGTTCATTGAGATTGTTCATATGTGCTATTATTTTACCTATTCAAGCTCATACTTACATGCACACCACATGTTTCTTAAAAAGTCAGTAACAAAGAAATTTTTATATGCTTGTAAAGGTTAATGTGAACTTTGTTTGGGCATTGTGTGATCATTTTTAGAGTATAGTCTTGATTCCAATTGGTCATAAAAGTGGTATAACTTGTAGTTTTTGGTAGCAATTATGCATGAATATTGTTTCCAATGTGTGATTGATTAATGTTCTAATCATAGAATATTAGGGTGAAGTTTATGTAACCCGGAGAACGTGAATGCTTGCCTTTCCATGATAGATTTAATGATGCCATTCTTAAAGGTAAAGGGTTGTTTATCTTTCCATTGGTGCCATGAGTGTTTTATGAACTAATTGGACTATATGTGAAGTTGTGATGAAAGAATACCATGAAGTGTATTGATAATGTTGTCTTGCATTTAACCAAGTTTTTCTTTAACTGTTTTGGAAGAGACAAAAGCTCAAAAATTATTTCAAAATGTCATTATCAAGTAATGAGATGACACTTTTCTTTTAGAAAAAAAAGAAGTGAGATATCAAGGATTTTTTTGATCTTTCTTTTGAGTGAGATCATTAAATTAAATTTTTGCCTCTCTTTTTTCAAGGATGAGTCGTGACACAGAATACAATGAGTACGATGCCATGTGTGTTGAGATTTTTGTGTAATTCTTATACATATGTGAAGTCTAGAACATGCCCCGCATGTGTACTGAGATAAATCCTAGACAAGCTTGGTTTGGAGAATCACCCAAGGCCATTTTTGACCCCTCACATAGACAAATTCCCCCCTTAATATTTTTTCCTAGTTAACCACCTTTGTACACATTTCGTTAATTGTCTAATAATAACCTTGCTAAAACACTTAAGCCCTTTTTAAAATCTTCCTTTGGGCACTTAACCTCCCTTGATGCATTACATGATTCTAAGAAATGAAATATAGGCGAGAGGCTAAGTTTTGGAGGTTTGTGTAGTTGGGAAAATAATGTTAGGGTGGTTCAAACTCAATGTTTAGGGTGAATTAATATGATGTCCTAAGATTACCCAAGAAATGTGTATGTAAGGTTTTCAACGCATGTGCTTAATAGACAAGAGATGTGCTTATTAATAATATTGAATAGCCTAGCTCATCGAACTTGACAAGAAATTGGATGAATGAAGGGATAAGAAGGGCTTAATTTAGAAAGTTTGAAAAAGTCAATAATATGAAGAAAGAAAATGGTGGCATTGAATTGTTTGGTAAATGACATAAAAAAGGGTAGGGAAACATGGGAAATGAATTGAAGGAGAGTAAGGTGGAGAGTTTGAGAATTTTGTGGGTAGAAATAATTGAGTAATTACACTAAATAAGGTGTTTTAGTTACTTGATCCATATATATTACTTCCCGTACCTAAAACCGTCATCTTGTCCAGCATGACCTTGGTGATTCCAAACTAGGTACGTCTAGATTAGTGGCGAAAAAAACAAAGGGTAAGCCTATGATTCTACTCATTGTATTTGAATTTCTTTGCGAGATTTCATGTGAATTCTTTCATTATTTGAGTTGTTTATAAATCCCAATGTCTTTTGTGTGTGTGGAGTTAACTCTTGCTTGTGAGCGACATCAATACTTTGGGGGTAGAGGGTGAAAACTTACCCTCGGTTTGGGTAAATAGGTGAAGTAAGTTGTGTTGTGAAGATTGCAAAATTTTTTAAGTATTTTGTGTTTTCTCTAAAAGTGATTCGTTGATTTGAAAGATTCATTTGATACAAACATGAATCCTTGCTTCATAACATATGCATATTAGAAAATTTTGGTTTTACTTGTTTCCATGACATGTTTGAAAAGTCTTTGTGGAGATTTGTTAGCTTATACCTGTATTATAGTTTTCTTTTGGGTGAATTTGAGTGAAATACCCTATTTTGTTAATTGTTCTTGGTTTCTTCAGGAGCAACAATAATTTATGTTTGGGGGTATTGATAAGTGTTAATTTGACAACTTACTAGCATTTTTAAGACTATATTATCATGCTTTTTAATTGATTTTTTGTTAAATTCTTACTTAATGCTCATCTGTGTATGTAAAAAATGCAATAAGAAGATGAGCAAGAAAACATAATAAAAATGAGCTAAGTAGATGGTGAAATAAAAGAAATGCGAGAAAAAAAGAACAAAATCAAAAATTGCATGCCTAGGAGTCGACCCTCAATTTTCATTATAGCGAAATAAGGGTCACAATCATGGTAAGTTAACAAGTCAATCAAAGGGTGATCACGATATGACTACTGCAATAGCGGTACCGCAATCGTAGTCAAAGAATGGCGATCAAGGTAAAGCAGAAAAGTTTGAAGGAAATTTTTGCAACATTTAGGAAATCTGGATTTGGAGAAAAATTGTTGTTTTTAGAACATTTTTCATCCTATCTTTTATCTGACATGTTATCCTACCCTTAGTTTAGGGTTTATCACTAAAAAAATGTCCATTCTAAAACCTTACGTGAGAGCAGGATTAGTGGAACCTGTGGTCGTCTCAAAATAGACTTTCAAACATAGAGAAAGAACCCAAACCCTGAATCGGGGAATGCAGCAGTGCCTTTGAAAGCACAGATAAGCCACATGTAGTGGATCTCACGTGCTATCCAAGGCAGAGCTTTCTCTGAATTAAACCTACTTGTTTGATTGATGTTCAGTGACCACTAGGATAGGCTTATACGATCTCTTTTATAAGCTATTCTAAGAGCTTGGAGCTTAGATGTATAATAATTTGAGGTAATAATTAACTAGAGAAACTCCAAAGTAATGAATTAGCAAATCCTATTGAGGATTCATTAGAATTTAACATGCGGTTTTCATTCTCCTTATTTTTCATGAATGATATTAATGGAGATTTTGCAATATTTTTGTTTATTATCTTTATGAGTTGCTAGTTCTTCCTCTTGGGATTATGTTAGAATAGGGTGAATCTATGTATGGGTTGTGATTCATTTGTGTATATGCTAATTTGTTAATGTTGGGTTCTATAATTACTTGAGTAAATTGATTAGGATTTATGGGAGAAAGACCTAAATACCAAGAATGGGTTTGTGGGTAAAAACCCTAAGATCTTGAAAGCCTAAACCATCCTTGAAAGAGGGGTTTTGGTGAACTTTAGGAAAACTTATCATCCTTGAAAGAGGGATGTGGGAACTAAGGCAATAGTAGTCAATTATTGTGATTAGTTTTCTATTTTTCACCATCTTAGACATAAGGGTGAATGTGAGGTTGCCTATCCCTTAGGCACCATCCTAGAAATAGGGGTGCCTAAGTGAGGTATTGGGTGTATTTAATTGACACACTTGTTAGGTACTCAAAAAAGTCAATGAGCGACATCTTTGAGGTTTTGTTGAATTACTAGCCTCAAGGGATTTAAACCTAGCCTACCATATCTTTAATGATTAGAATTTATCTCGAATTATCACGTTACCATTCATAACTTGCCTCTAAGAAATAATCATCCTAATAATCATTTTAATTGATTATACTCTAATTATTATAATTATTTAATTAGTCGTTTAGAAGCCCAAAATCGATCATATCCTTGAAAACCTTTAAAACCCCTAAATCTTTGCATCTTAAATTTGAATTTAGTAAGTAATTTCATTTCAAACATACCCATTTTCCACTCACATTGTTCCTAGTGGATTAGATCCCAATTCTTATTGGGTTATTATATTGACAATGACTTCCTTGCACGTAAATTGATGTCAAATTGAGTGTTATCACCTATTCTCACAATCTCATGGTCAGTTCATGTAAACATTATACCATTATACCAATGATGGCTAGACACTAAATTAGAATATTCAAGAATATAAATAAAATCAAATGAGAAATAAGCTCCACTTATTCATATGAACTACTATATAATCTTGTTCTAGTCGTATCCCTAGAACAAGGTTTTTTAGCTACTCATACTTAAAAAAAAAGTTACCAAAGTAATCTTGTTCATACCAAAGTATTATGTGTGGAAGAGTTTACTTAATATTAACCCTAATGAAAAACCCTTATCTTCTTTCAGCTCCTCTAAAATAATGTGTGAATGCTCTCAAAAATGTGTCTAGGGTATTTATATATGTTTTGTGAAATTACTCCCAAGCAATTCAACATAGCCTGATTTAAAAGGGCTTGCGGACTTTAATTCCACCCATATGTTACATAGCATACTGCGCGATCCCAGGGGGTGGGATCATGGACATTGTGTAACCTTGAGTGGTACATGTAGGTTGCCCATCAACCTTAATTTTTTGTTATTTTTCTCACATCCTTCGTCCATTGTAATTCATAGTCATCTTATATATACATATGCCTTATCCACTCATAAATAGTACTAATCACATAGGTTACCTCATTTGTATCAAATATATAACAATACCCACCAATTTAATGTAATTCATTCTCAAAACTAGGATAAATTATGGCAAAATATGACCTTTTGGCATAAAAATATGCTTTAAATCAATACTACCAGCTATATTAACAATTTCCATTACTGGATCTTGAGTAGCAAGGTTTATCATATCTTTAATCAAAGTCATATCTGCAAGTTTCATGTATTTTATGAACCTATCCACCTTATCAAAGATGGAATGCCTGAGTTACATAGCAACTGTGTGACGATACAAGGAAATTGGAAAGTGGTGTTGAATTTTAGCACCCTTTCTAGTATCTCCTCTGTGATGACCCGTGGGATATTCTACTCCACCCCAAATATCAATGCAGTAACTAACCCTGCATTAGTTGCCGCAAGGTGTAGTCATTAGCTGTGGGGAAATGCGGTATCTCACCACCGACCACCAAAGCTTGGTGAACTTCAGTGTGTTCTTATAAATTGGTGCTCTTTTGTCTCATGAAGATTCTTACAATTTTTCAGAAACATGTACCGTTAGCAACTAGTAATACATCAACTTATCTTCCACACTTATTTTTTATGCTTTCTTTAAATCATTCATCTGAAAATCATACTTGAGATTCTCTTGAATAGGCTTAAATGAATCTCCAAACAAGGAACTTGTGATAGACTTTACGAAGATAAAAACCTCATTATCCCTGATTTAGATAGTGTCAAGTCTGGGATGCTTTTTAATTTCTTTTTCCTTCCACATATGAGTCATATTCTTTAGTATCACTCCATAGTTTGCATAAAATTCACACAGCAACTCTAGCCTATATGTCCTAAAGGGCCTGGTCATCCACCACAACTCATACCTTCCAAATCCTTGCACCAACTCTTGGGCCTTCTAGAGAGATACTAGCAACATCCAAGGCTTCTCCTAGATTCTTCTCATTTTGTTGCCTAATTGATTCAACGAAACTCCATCAATGTAGTAGTAACTAAGAGTGTGGGACCTCTCATCCTTAAGGTTCAACAATTCTCTAATGTGGGGAAACAACAACACCATCAAAGAAATGAGGTTAGATGCCCCACTTCCTCTAAGATGCTAATATCGTCATCTTCATCCTTACCTTAGTCTTGGTGTGATTACTCCCTTCCCTTTTCAAATAGTGGAAGGTAGAGAAGGTGTCTATTTTTACAAAGATCGTATGTTCATTTTCCTTGGCCTTTTCTTTCACAAGATTCTTTGGTTTTTCCCCTTATGTTTTGAGGTAAGTGTTGTTTAGAATTAGATGAACTAATAAACAAGTCTACCTTAGTCCTAATAAAGTTGTCGAACTCACTCTCCAATATTGGAAATGTATCCTTAGGTGACCTCTTCTTGGAAATGTGTTTATCTATCTTTGTTTTGTGCCCTTGATGCCATTAGACCTATATCAAAAAAATTTAGAATAAAATTTTTAAAAATTTAAATAGTTGTAGTAAATATATTAGATAAATATATTACCTATCATTTAATAATTTAATGAAGGTATGATCATGCATTTTTATCGTATGAAAGTTTCCCAAAAAGTATTGGAAAGATATGCCCTTAGACGATTGGCTTGTATGATCGTGTAAATAAAGTACAATCATACCTTCTAATCATTTGAACATCACTAAAGTACTGGGGCTATGTCATAACTGATGAGTATATACCATGATCGTACCTAGATAGGATGATTGTGGATGATGCCTATATGAAACTCATTTACAAGATGTTAAATTGTACTCCCAATGAAAAAATCTACAACCATATGTAGATACCACAATCATAGGATGTGACCTAGAGAACACTAACACTTAGCAGAAGTCTGACTTAAAATCTTGACTCTTTATATACCCGATTTGAGACCAACACTGACCTATAATTATGCACTAATGGGTACTCAAACTTCTCATGTACCTGTAATTACTCTCATAACAAAAATTGACTTAAGAACTCAATTAATAAAAGTTTATATTAAAGGCATACAATATCACAATAGATTGGATGAGAAAATGGAAGGATTATCTTAGGATCACAAGTAATATGCTCGATTCTTGTCCTTAGGATCAATTAAGAGGACTATTTTTTTGTTTGGAATGATTGGCAATGATTAAGGTATCTAATGGAGTCCTGGATAAGGGTCTAAAAGTTAAAAACCCATGTAGGTCAAGTAAAATTGGGTCCTTATTATTTAAGTCAGCTCCACAAATAACAGCTTCATACAATTGTGGTATATCATCATAGTCAAGGAATTGAAGAAAATATAGATAGCAACCTCCAAGCCTTAAGAATATTGTGATGACCATGATAGTTCATTAAAATCATATGTTTGATGCCTAACTAATGATCTGCATGTGTTTTATAAGATGAAAAGCACCATGATTGGGACATCTAGGTAAAATTACGATGACTTAGGATAACTCCTAAATTTTCATCCAACAGAACTTTGATCGAATGCTCTTAGAAAATTGGACCTAAAGGCATAGGATATTCCTATGACTGAATGATCCTCTTACAGGGTTAGTCTTGAGTTCACTTTAACATCTTCTTTTTCAGCATAATGTCTACACAAATAACAAATATTATGGTATAAAATATAAAATACAAATATGGGTTCCCTTCTAAGAAGTGCTTTATTTAACATAGTGGCACGACGCCACTATGTTGGTTACTCAGGCTTCACCAACTAGCCCATAGGTTGCCATAAAGCACCTTATTTGATTATAAAGTGGTATCGTCATACTGACTATAGATTAAAATCAATGTTACTAGCCAACACTTATTGGATTCCCATGTACCCCATAGACACCATTATAAAAATTACTAGGGGGATTTCTATGTACCCCACAAGGTTTTCAAAACAAAAGTTGTGTCCACCAAGGACTTTCTAATCCATTTAAAACCATTTTGGGTAATTTGGGTTCCATTACCATTTTATATAATGTAAGGATTTCAAAAAAAGTAAAGCTATGTGACCAAACCATTCTTATGGGCATTTCAATAAACATGCTGAGGGTATATAGTTTCAAAAACCAAAACCAAGTACCTATTTGCCATTCCCATGCAATCACTTGTTCAAATCACAATTATAACATGAAAACCTAATGAAAATCATGGAAAACATTATCCAACAATTAACAACAAAACAACCCCAACATATATTTTAAAACCATAAACAATATCACAATTATGTCATGAAAACCATTAAGTAAAACATATTTTTAATTTGAACTAACAATGAAGGAGGAGTAGCATGCCTTATACAACATGGAAGTCGAAGAGAAACCACCCTTGAGAGCCTTAATTGACCAACTTGAGAAAATCCAATCCTCTTTTTCAACCAAGATCATTAGAGAGATTTAAGTGTGATTTAATCGTATTTAGTTTTAGAACAGTAGTTTAATGAAGTCCGAAGAGTATTTTAAGTCATGGTGGCAAAAGTGGTTAAGAGGAGAATTGTCCAGAACACCCACAACTTAAACTATAAAAATTCTCGCAGGTAGGTACGGTTTGCACCCCTAACCCGTACCCAATTATACAAGTTGTACCCTCCACTCGTACCTTAACCAAAAAGGGGGACATCATAAACTGTCCACCATATAAATCCCCTTGCCTAACTCATACGCATACCATATGACTAGTACTCATAAGACAAATCTAAGACTTAATCAAATGTGTTGAACATTGGACAATGTATGATTCTACTATACTACTCATACCCTAACCTCATGGCTTATAGTTAGACACTCGTAATTAGAGCCAATTCAAGTCACTAAGGTTCAAATTAAGTAAAGGATGAACCCAACGAACAATTACCAACCATATGAATCATACCACTAAACCATAACCACAACAAAAAATTTACCACCAAACACTGGACATCCTATGAATTGGGTTACCTGACCTTTACCCTCACCATAAGAACTGTATGGTGAGTCTTATGATCAATAAAAACCAAAAAACTCAGGAGATTTCAAATAGACAAAACCTAGGGTGTTTCAATTCTCCTCAACTTGGGTCATTCGTAAATGAATGATTGAACAAGGCAGCGCAAGAACGATTTATAACCTAACACCTCGACTCTAACCTATAACTAAGTTAGAAAACAAAAATGGTAGGAAGTCAATTTTTCCTTTAACAAAGTTTTAAAAAATGACTTTATGAAGAACACATACATTCCACGTGAATTTCTAGAGCAGAAAATAGGAATGGATACTTGGACTTTATGTCCTCTTCAGCATCTTATGTAGCCTTTTCCACCTTGCGGTTCCTCTATTTAACCTTTACCAATGCCATATCCTTAGTCTGCAATCGAAAAACCTAATGGTCAAAAATTTTAATTAGGATCTCCTCATAATTCACAGAATCCGAAATACCAATATCCTTGATAGGCACGATTTGAGACGAATCACCATACACTTGCTCAACATGGTGATATGGATTACCTAGTTAATAGAGTTCAAACTAGAAGGAAACTCCAACTCTTAAGTAACATGGACAACCCTCTTCAAAACCAATTACAGACCAAAATACTAGGGACTGAGCTTTCCTTTCTTATCTAACTGCATTACTCCTTTCATGGGAGACACCTTCAACAACACTATATCCCCAACCTCAAACTCTAACTCTTTTTTTCTCATATCCAATAGGACTTTTATGAGTTCGGACAGTCTTAAGTGTATATCGTATGACCTTTACCTTTTTAATGGATTTTAGAACAAAATCTAGGCTAAACATATTTGCCTCACCAAGCTCGAACCATCAAATAAAAGATGTACATCTCCTACCATACAATATTATAAATGAAACCATCCCAATGCTAAAGTGGCGGCTATGACTGTAAGCAAACTCTACAAGAGATAAGTCCTCAACCCAACTACCACCATATTCAATCACATAATCATGAATCATATCTTCTATTATATGAGTAGTCCGTTCTTCTTTCCTAGCTGGTTATGGGTGGAAAGAAGTACTTAGGTTCACCTTAGTCCCCAACCCTATTTGAAATGACTGCCAAAAGTGAGATAAAAACTATGTATCACGATCTGAGATGATAGAAATAGGTAACCCATGTAACATCATAATCTCATAGAGATACAACCTTGCATAAAAATCACTCGAGAAGTTATTCCCCTCTGGCAAAAAGTAAGCTGACTTTTTCATCCTATCTACGATAACCCAAACTAAATAAAATTTATTCTGTGATAGTGAAAGACCCGTAATAATATCCATGTTCATCACTTGCTACTTCTACTCTGGAAACTCAATATCTTAATGCAACACTTCAGGCCTCATATGCTAGAAATTCACTTGTTGGAATGCCATGCATTTGGCCTCAAAAGTAGCCACATCCCTTTTCATATTGTTTCACCGATATATCTCCTTGACGTTATGATACATTTTTATTTAAATAGGATGAACAACATAGCGTGACTCATACGCCTCGCCAATGATCATCTCTCCCAAACCATTGACATAGAGAACACATAATCTCCCTTGATACTGCAATGTATAATCACCACTAATCTCAAAGACCATCACCTTTTGCCCACTAACGTCACTCTTGATCATCATCAACACAGGATCTAACACTTTTTGTTAATTTAAGCACCAAGAGATGACTGTACCCCTTTCTAAAAGAACATACCACTATCTTTAAAGTCCAAGAAAGGAACTCCAAGGTTAGACAAACGGTAAATGTCCTTTAACAACTCCCACTCCCCATGGATAACCTGCTAAAAGCATCAACAAACACATTAACTTTAACTAGATTGTAGTGAAGACTTAGGTCATAACCTTACACATCTCAAGCTATCTATTTGGTCTGAGGTTAAGCTCTTTCTGAGTAAACAGATACTACAAGCTCTTATGGTCATAAAAGATATCCATATGTACTCCATACAAATATTGATGCTAGATTTTCAATGCAAGTACCACAACTAATATCTCTAAATCATAAGTTGGATAGCTCCTCTGATGCACCTTTAACTCTCTGGAATCATAAGCTATTACCTTTCCATAATGCATTAGAATACAATAAAGTCCCATATGGGACATATCATAGTATATCACAAAACAATCAGTGCCTTGAGAAAAACTCAATACTTGTTCTAAAGTTAGCTTATCCTTCTACTTTTAATAACCCCTCACAAGCATCAGACGATAAGAACATTACCTTTTTTTTAAATCAACATAGTCAATAGGCTAGTTATAGAAGAAACACTCTCCACAAATGATTTGCAGTAGCTAACTAAACCAAAAAAACTTTGAATATCGATTGGAATCATGGGTCTAGCCCAGTTCTTAACCTCTACATCCTTCTAAGGATCTACTATGATCCCTTTACTAGATATTATATAACCTACAAAAGGGATATTGTTTAACCAGAATTCATATTTTACAAACTTGACATACAACTATTGGTATCTCAAGGGCTACAATACAACACAGAGGTGATCGACATGATCCTCTTCACTCTTAGAGTTCACCAGAATATCATCTATGAAAATAATAATGAACAAAGGCAGAAACTGATGGAAAACCCTATTCATCTATCATTGGAAGAGAAAACTTATTCTATATTATCACCTTATTTAATTATCAGTAATCAATACACATCCAAAAGGAACCATCCTTTTTACGCAAGAAGAACACTGGTGAACCCCATAGGGACACACTAGGAAGGATGAAAACCCTATCTAAAAGATCCATTAATTACTCTTTTAGCTCTTTCAACTTTGTTAGAGCCATTCTATACGAAAGAATAAAAATTGGATGACTATCCAAAACAAGATCAATCCTAAACTAAATATCCCTATCAGGATGAACACCAAGAAGGTCATCAGGGAAGACCTTAGTAAATTCATTTGCATAAGGGATCGAACGTAAAGAAGGAATCTCCGAGTTAGAATCTTTAACCAGAATAAGATGATACAGACACTACTTTGAGATTAGTCTCTGAGCTCTAATTACAATATGAAATTGCTTTTACGATCTATGTAACTATGCTCCTTCTCAATAATCGGCTCATTAGGGAAATTAAAGACAACCTTATGGGTTTGAGAGATAGAGACACATAGAATGAGTGAAACCAATCCTTCCCAATATGACATAAAAATCCATCATATCTAATTCGATCAAATCCACCATCATTTCTTTACTACCAATAGATACTACACCCTCCTATTGACTTTTTTAGCTATCACAAAATCACCTTTCAGGGTGAACATAGAAAAAGGTTCTTAAATACACTTCGGACAAAAAACAAAATCCATACTCACAAATGGGTCACATAATAGAGAGTATACCCCAAATCAAGTGCACACACATCTCAAGAAAAGAGTTTCAATGTACTTATCACAACATCAGGAGAAGCCTTAAAATTCTACCAAGTGGTGAGAGCATAGAGATGGTCTCGACTAATGCCATTGCTAGATGGTGCATCCTTTTATGGTGGAGATAAGGATGAAACAACTGGAACTTTGCATTCCTAGAGTCAACCTTACACACAGGATAGTTTCTAAGCATGTACCCTGGCCGACCCAGTTGAAACACTTTTTCCTTCCTTTATCACAAAAACCCCAATACATAGGACCACATAATATGCAAGAAGTATATGATGGAGATGACTGTGCCCCACTATCCTAAGATTGAACACCTAGAACCTAGATATTATCCCTACCATGGAAATTCCTGTCATACAACACTTTTAGTTAGAGAGCACTAGCCGCCAAGTAAGACCAAAAATTTCCCCACTTCTTCTTGGGCCATTTACCACCATCTA
Organism: Capsicum annuum; assembly: GCF_002878395.1. Classification (NCBI taxonomy): domain Eukaryota; kingdom Viridiplantae; phylum Streptophyta; class Magnoliopsida; order Solanales; family Solanaceae; genus Capsicum; species Capsicum annuum. The sequence goes on along the minus strand of NW_025889792.1, from coordinate 148,020 downwards.
GGCCACTCAATTATTGGCTACCATCCTACTCAGAGAGTCTAAACTTTTTTCCCTACCTCTCTCCTAACTCAGAATGCTTCTTCTTTTCTTTGTTCACCTATTGCATGTACACTACTAGCCTGGATATATCCATATCCTTGATAAATAAGGCAGTTTTACCTTCCATAATAAATTTTCGAGACAAATTAGAAGAAAACTTCCTCATCCTCACTATCATACCAAAATCTAAGTCCAAAGCTAACTGTGATAACTAATAAAACATCAAGGCATACTCTTTGACAGAAATCTTTCCCAACTTTAGATTGACAAACTCTTTCTTTTTGCCTTTCTCAAATCTCGAGAAAAGAAGTTTTCCAGAAAAGCATTAGAAAAATCCTTCCAAAGAGATGACTCAATATCGTCACCTTTTTCCTTATCCCATTTCTCGTACTATTGGTACGCAACATCCTTTAGATGATAGGCAGCAAAGTCCACGCACTCCAAATTAGTGGCATGCATAGCATGAAAGATCTTTTCAATCTCATCTAGAAAACCATAAGGATCCTTCTCCATCTTAACACCCATAAAGGTTGGAGAGTTCAACCTCATGAACTAGAGTAACCAGAACACCACGCTCAAACTGAGTAGTTACGAACTGATCCAACAATGAATAAACTAACAAAACTCAGCATATGTTACTTAAACCTAAGAAGTTTAAGATGTGCTAGAGGGAACCAGTGGAAATCTTCGAGGACAATCAGTTATTGGACCCCTAGATCGGGTATGTATCCTATGAGTAGAGCATATCCCATCAATATTGTATCCAATTCGGATGGAGGATTTTTTGTGAGCTTCATATCATTGAGGCATGTCTACAAAGTGAACAAACGAAAATTAGAGAAGAACTAAGGACTTAGACTCGATAGCTTAAAAATAGATTGTAAGTATGATAAACATTGCTAAATGCCTTGTAGCCTCACCTTTATGAGTATGGCATACTACACATCCTTAAAAGAGTCTCTACTTGACAAGTCTTTGTGGACTCAAAATTTAATATGAACCTCGTTGTGATACCAATCTGGCATAACCCAAATTGGGGCCTACTCATATCAAGTGTCTCTAGTCCAACCGACACAGAAGACCACACCTAATAGTAAACCATAAGTACCCTGCAACCTATGTTAAATGAATTTTGAACATATAACAAGATAGAACAATAAATAATCATAGACCATAATAGAATCCATGACCATAAAAAGTCAACAATCCATTCGTTGTGAACCTCATTACCAATACTAATGCTAAGGCTGACACCAATACCGAAGTTTGCTATGTCTAAAGTAGTCATAGAATTTCTCTATCCAAAAATAGAGAACATTCAGTTGGGATTTGCCCCAGACCTTAGCCAAAAAAAAAGTCCATGAAATAAACAAAAGTATGAAAACATAGTCATAGCATAAAATGGAGTCGTCAAAGTATAGAAGCTCACCACTTCATCCTGACACAAATAGTATCCTCAAATCCAATCACTAAGTAGGAGGAATAGTTTGACTTGTTCCTGAATAGCATAGGGATATAGAGCGCGAAGATGGGTTAGTAGGTGAATGCTAGAATATACTCACGAATAAGGATAAAATAATGTAAACTTTTAAAAATAAGTAAATAACCAAGTGTAATCACATTCATACATATATATATTCCATGACGAAAAAGGAAATCGGGTTTAGCATGCATTTAAAATCTTAACCTGGGTGTAGCTTGACTGTTATAAAACCATCCATAAGCCATATGGGCCTAGTTTACCCCTAAATGGGTCCCAATGAGTGTAGCTGCACGAATCAGAGATATCATAGGGACAAAGGATTCATGTGTATCCTTCGCCCTCTATAATACATATATACAAGGATAACTTATGGGATTCTCATATACCTATAACTATATGGTAACCATGACCAACCCTCATGTTGAAAAACATGAGTTTTCATATTCCATCCATCAAACTCACACCTTTATAATCAGCTATCACACCCTGCTATTATTTCCCAATTAAAACCTTTAGCACAAAACTTAGTCATTATTTGCAAGAGTTAATTACCAAGGCATTATGAATTTGTATCGTTATACAGACTATAGCTTTCACGCAATGTCATTAACATACCCTAGGGGATTTCTATCTCGACTATAAACTCAATTATAAAAATTAATTGGGGGATTCCTGTGTACCCTACAAGGTTTCAAAACCAATGCCATGATCACCAAGGTGATTCCTATAGATTTAAAACCATTTAGTCAAAATTGAGTTCCATTACCATAATATAAAATGTAATGTTTTCAATTCAAATAAAACTATTTGACCAAACCATTCTCATAAGCATTTTAACAAATATGTCGAGGACATATAATTTCCAAAACCAAAACCATGTACCAATTTACCATTAACAAGAAACCATATATTTAAACAAAAATTATAACATGAAAACCATTATAAAACCATGGAAAAATATTATCCAAACAAGAACAACCAATAACTCTAAGCATATATTTCAAAACTAAAAACAATATAGCTATTATGCCATGAAAACCAATAATTAAAACATGCTTTTAGTTTGGACTAACAAATAGGGAGGAGTAACATTCCTTAGAAAATAAGGAAGATGGAGAAACAACCTTTGTTAAATTAACCACCTTGAGACTACACTAGCCTCTTTTTGAAGCAAGAGTTTGAGAGAGATTTTAGAGAGATTTGAGAAAGTTTGATTTAGGTATAGTAGGTTAATAAATTCCCAAGAGTATTTTAAGTCATGGGGTCAAAAGAGGTTAAGAGAGGAAATGTTCAGAATACCCCCAATATAAATTGTAAAAATTCTCGCAGGCGTGTACGGTTTGGACCCTTCACCCGTACCTAATTATATGAGTGCTACTATTCACTCGTACCTTGCTCAGAAAGTTGACTTTTATATTCATACAGCACTATTAGTACCTTATTACCCATTATATTCGACCCTAATCCATGTTGGGTTATATATTTGTCAAGGACTACTTACACTCTTTTAAGAAAGTTGTAGTTTGGGGATATCAAATTTTTGTTCCATTATTGGGAAATCCAGTTGTTAATTAACTTTATGTGAATTAACTGTCTCTTTGTCTATTTTACTAATTTAACTTTTATATTTTATTTTTGAGTTAGCAGGTTTTTGTTGTACATGCCACAAACTCGTCGCTTAAGTGAACCTATATTATCTTTTGATCCTTGACTTTCGACAAGATTGAGGAAGAATATGGAAGCATTATAATAGCTTGAAAGATTGATTACACTAAACACTAAGGAAGATGATGCTAATAGCCTGCCACTCAGTTTGACTTTGGATAATGATAATACTGATTTGTATAGAGCTGATTTCTATAAAAGCAATTTTTCTACCCCTGTTATCAGAGGTGGATTTATGCATCGCAGTGTTGTTATCTGGGCTTATATAGCCTTAGTTTGAGGACTTATTATGTGTTTAATTTGTTAATAATGATATAATTGAGCATATAAGTCCTTAAGTAATTTATTACAATGTTTAAAGTTTTTTTTAAACAAGTTTGGACTTAAATTGATCATTTAGAGGTTAAATGAGAAAACTAGTGTTACTAGCTTGAGCTAGGTGTTATTCTAGTTGATATCGATTGATGCTAATGTATGTAATGAGTTACTAACTAAATTATGGTTTAATAATATGTATAATAAGTTTTTATAGTGTTTAAGGTTAAATTTAAATAAGCCAAGAGTCAAAACCAAGTTAAAAGATCAAAAGGGGCAAAACTAGTTCTTATCTTTAATTTCTAGTTCATCGTCTTAGATGTTGTAAAGTTTGGAGCTCAAATTCGTGGTTTTTGATACTATCTAATGCGTTGTGAGTTTATTATGAGAATAAATGTATGATAAAAAAGCTTTAAATCAAGTGAAAACAACACTAAAAAGAATTTTATTGATTGACAATAGTACGGGATAAGATTTGATGTAAAACGGATCTGTTGGGGTTCACTTACGCGTCTCATAGCATATCCACTGCTATGGGGTGAATGAAACACAGGGTATCTTTCTAAAGGACCCAAAACAATGTTTCACGATAATTACTATGCATCGCACATCCTTTGTACCGCAATACAGGGACTATGCAAATTTTGGCAGTTTTGTCCTCCTATAAATAAGACAATTAAACATTATGCTATACACCTTTAACGACCTTGAAACTTTCAAGGAGTCTGGATAACACTTCAAATATGGTTTATATTCCATTAATTTTGATTGTTTATCAATTTAATCATATATTAGTTTGTCGTGATTACGGTTATGTCCATGAGCGGCTAAAAGCCCATTTTCTCGGTTAAGGCGAACAACATGATTACTATTGTTGTGAATTGATTTGGATTTAAATATTTATCATATTTGTTTTTTATCATTTTTTTACCATTTTAAGGATTCAAGACCTTGATAATATATCCAATATCATCTTGTGAGCTCGAAAGGAGGAACAAAAGGATAGAACATGGGGTAAATTGAATAGTATTGTAATCTTCTATAGAATGCAGTTATAGTTTGCATTTAGGATAGGAAAATATCTGTGAATCCTATTTGGTTAACTTATGGGATGAAATATGAATGTATTTAACTTAGTTCTTGGATCCTTGCTCAACTATATAGTTTTCGGTCTATGTTAGATATGTGATTAGAAGATCGGAAGACCATAGTCATAATATCAATACCGTGAATCAACAACCATGATAACTAACATAACCAATGAAGTTTATTACATAGTATGGTTTAAAGTATTTAGGATAGATATTATTCTAGTTGATCTTGATAGATTCTAATATGTGTATGAGTTACTAATGATATTACTATAAAATTATGTGTGGACTAATTTTTTGTAGTGTTTAAGCTTCAATTTATACATTCCAAGAGTCGAAACCAACTAAAAGATTAAAAGGGGCAAAACCAATTTTTAGCTTAAGTTTCTAGTTCACCATCTTGGATGTTGCGTTGTTTTGAGCTCTAATTCATGGTGTTTGATTATATAGGATGATTTCAGAGTTAATTATGATAATATATGTAAGATACACAATCTATAAATAAAGTGTAAAAAACACCATAAAGCTTGGAATAGATGGACAAAAGCACGGGACAAGATTTGACAAAAAATGGACCTCTTCGGGTTCACTAGCGCATCATAGAGCATAACACTAGGGAGAGAATGCCTCACCTTTTTTTCCGACTAAGGGACGACATTTTTGACGTCCTATAAATAGGACACTTAAACATAATGCTATACACCTTGGACGACCTTGAAACTTTGAGGGAGTCTGGGAAAAAATATCAAATAGGGTTTTTATTGCTTTTAATTTAGTTTTTTTATGGATTTTATAATTTATTTTTCTATTTTTATTACGGTTATGTCCATATGTAGTAAAAAGTCCTTGTTCGGGGTTAAGGCAAAGAACATGATTACTCTTATTGTGAATCCATTTGGTTTGTATAATTTATAATATTTGGTTGTTTAATTATCCTTTTGATCACTATTTTAAGCTTTTGTGACCCTTAGAATACATCCATTGTAATCTTGTGATCCCAGAAGGAGGAACAAGAGAATAGAACGTGGGGTAAATAGAATTGGATTATAATCTTCTACAGAATGAAGTTATACTTCGAATTAGGATAGGAATATACCTACGTGAACTATTTGGTTCATTATGGGATAAAATATGAATTCATTTATCTTAGTTCTCACATTCCCTCTCAACGATGTAGTTGTGGGTCTAACTTAGATAGGTGACTAGAGGTTCAAAATACCATAGTAATAATATCAACCCCGTGAATCATCAACCAAGATAAGTAACATAATCAATGAAGTTTAATAGAATAGTATGATAGTTTTCTGAGCGTTAACCCTTGGTTTCTCCTTATTGATTGTCGAAGCACTTTACTTTTCTGTACTGTTTCTTTTATGGTTACTTATCACTTACAAACTCTCGTGGTTACATTTTAATTTGTCATTACAGAACTTTAATTGGATAGTTACTTAACACAATTCCTTCTGGGATCGATAATTGGATTTTATGTGGCCATATTACTACTTGGTGGGACCTTTTACACTTTTGTGTGTGCACCAACTTTTTGAAGCTGTTGTCATAGACTTGCAAATAGGTAACTATCACATTCTTAGTTTAGACATAATGAGTTATACATAGTTAGTATCTTTTCTTTTTAGTTTCTTTTTCTTTTTTATCACACTTCTTGATATGTTATCTTGGGATAGATGGTTGTCGGGGGGTGATGATTCTTGTTGTTATGTGGAGAACCTTACGAAGATAGTATTTTTCTAAATTTTAATGGAAGTGCATTGTTTGGACCTTCACAATATGAGAAGGATACTAGCCAATATTTTGAATAGACACAAGAATCTCAGCCATTCAACAATCATCTTTTTGTTGAGAAAGGCATTGAAAAGGTTAACAAGAGTGAGTGTTTTATGGATGATGTAAACTTACAAGTGGAATTGGTTGAGACTCATTCAAAGAACTTTTCAAAATTATGTTTAGATGATGACATAATTGTAGAGTCATCTAAAATAGTAGAAGAGTGTGAAGATGAGGAAAAAGAATCCTATATTCTTAATTTTAAACCATACAAGCAACACAAAAATATGCCTCACTTCAAGGCCGAGTGGTTTACCATGCACCATCCATTACTCAATTCCTTCATCTTTGTACAACAACCTTCTGATAGAATCAAAAATATGGATGTGAGGTTGGAGGTGAAATTCATATCCTCCAGATGGAGGAAAAAGTTGTTGTGGGTCATGCCGCGACACCAAATCAGGCCCTACTTGGGAGGATACCTAAGTTAAGGTAGTCATTTGTTTTCAGTATTTTTAGTTTTTACATTATGTAGGTTTTATTTTTTTTTTGAGTTATTGGTTGATGGGAAGTCTATGTACCAGAAACCTGAGCTAAAGAGCATGGGGAATACTGAGTGTGGGGTCCTCAGATTCCCATGATGTAAAAAGATGCTACTAGCTAGGCCTAGAGTCCTCAGATAGTAGTTTTATCTCTACTTTTGAGTATACTTTGGGGACAAAGAATATTATTTCCATGGCACATCAAGGATCTAAGCAAATGCTATAGGCAGTGTACCATACATAGGGAGTTTTATAAGGGACCAAAATAGTGTCTCTTCGGTTATGTTGCGTAATCTACCCAAGGTACCGCGATAGAGGCCACGATGTGGACCCTAATCAAATTTTAGCAGATTTGACCTCCTATAAATAGGACACTTAAACATGACCTAAAACACCTTTAATGAGTTGGATACTTTGAGGGATGCTGGAAAACACTTAAATTAGGGTTTTTCTTTCTTTAGTTTAGGTTGTTTATGGATATTATCTTGTATTAATCTATGGTGATTAAGGTTATTTCCATGATTGGCTATAAGCCCCCTTTCCAGGGTTTAGGCTAAAAATATGATAACTATTGGTTTGTATTTATTAGGTATTTGTTGTTTATCATATTTTGTTGTTTATTTGTCCTTTTTATAATAATTTTAACGATTCACAACCCTTAGAATATATCTATTGTCATCTTGTGAGTCCGAGAGGAGGAACAACAAGATAGAACATTGAGGTAAATAGAATAGGATTATAATATTCTACCAAATAAAGCTGTAATTTTCATGTATGAGAGAAATATACCTACGTGACCTATTTGGCTCACTACATGATGAAATATAAATATGTTTAGCCTAGTTCGTACATACCCGCTCAAGGATGTAGTTATAGGGCTAAGTTATATAGGTTATTAGAGGATAGAGAGACCTTAATAATAATATCAACCTTCTGAATCAACAACAAAGATAAGTAATGTAACAACTGAAGGTCAATAGCATCATAGGATTGTTCGTGGAGACCTAACCCTGGCTTTAAAAATTTGTTGCACCCAAGCGCACATGGAAGTGTATGTGGTGTCGCCAAGTAGTAAAGTGGGCCATTAGAAGACAAGTATCGATCTTACAGGGACTTGTTTTAACAACTATCAAATTTTACTTCACAATTGAGCTTAGATTAATATGGAAGTAACTAAAATAGTTTGTGAGTTGTAACTAAAATTAAAGTAAATTTCTTTGACAATCAATATGGAGAATCCCAAGGTTAAGGCTCTGTGAACAATCATACTAATCTATTGAACTTCATTGGTTATATTACTTATATGTGGTGTTGATTCACGGGGTTGATATTATGATCATGGTCTCTCGATACTTTAATCACCTATTTAACATAGCCTCACAACTACATCGTTTAGCGGGGATATGAGAACTAAGCTGAACAGATTTATATTTCATCCATTAGATATCAAAATAGGTCAAGTAGGTATATCTATATCCTAAATAAAAATTACAACTTCTTTCTATTGAAGATTATAATCCTATTCTATTTACCCCCATGTTCAATCCTCTTATTTTTTCTCTCAGGCTCACAAGATGACAATTGATGTATTTTAAGGGTCGAAAAATACTTAAAATAAGTATAAAAAGGATAAACAAGCAATCAAATAGGATATGAAATCAAAACTGAATCAAGAAAAGGCAATAGTAATCATGACCTTGGCCTTAACCCCGAAAAGGGGGGTTTTTAGAAACTCATGGACATAACTGTAATCACCAAAAATTAATACATGATAAAATAAATAAAAAAAATAAATTAAAGATATAAAAACCCTAATTGAAGTGTTTTCCATACACCCTCAAAGAATCCAAGTCGTGCAAGTTGTTTTAGGTCATATTTAAGATTCTTATTTATAGGACATAAAATCTGCAGAATTGGACTCAGGTCCACATAGTGGCCTCTATCATGGAATATAGGGTATGAGACCAAAAATAATCATGTATACACACTTTTTTGACCCCTTATGAATCTCCCTATGTGTGTCACGAGCCCCTTGTCACTATCTAAGCCCTAGGACACGCTAATGAACCGGAAGAGTTCCATTTTAGGTCAAATATTGTCCCGTGCCTTTGTGAATCCATTTTAAGACTTATGGTGTTGTTTACAATTGATTTACATATTTTATCATCCATATATCATCATAATCATCTCAAAATTCATTCTATATCATTAAAAACCACGGATTAGACATCAACACAACACACAATCCTAGACGATGAACTAGAAACTTAAGCTAAGAATACTAGTTTGCCTCATTTGATCATTAACATTCTTTTGACCCTTGGCTTGATTAAATTTCACTTTAAACATTATAAACAAGTTTTTACACAAATAATTACATAAAAATAAAATTATAAACTCGTTACACAAACTAGAATTCATAGAGATCAACTAGAACAACACCTAGCTCAAGCTAGTAATACTAGTTTTCGCATTTTCACTCTTAGAGACAAATTTAAGTACAAACTTATTTGGAAAACACCTTAAACATTGTAATCAAGGACTTAAAAACTTATATTCTCACTTATACAATTATTTACTCTTTAATAACTAAATTTTTTCCCAAAATAAGAATAAATACTATCGAATAACAACACTAAGGTGCATAAATCCACCGTAGATCACCACCCCACACTTAAGGAATTGTTCGTCATCAAGCATATTGTAACTCTAAGTATCATAATAAGAAAAAAGTACACACTTCTACTACATGTAAGACACTTAATATAGTACTACAATGGCTACACAGAATCCAAGTCCTTATACTAAGCATGTTACTTAAAAAATTGGAAGTTTAAGAAAATTACTTCAAAACATCCTAGCCTAAAGGATTCACTCACCAAGTTATCAAAATCATGCATAATACTTAATTAAAGACATAATATAAATCATACAACTATTATCAAATATGTGACCTCAAAATAAGAGAGTTACCCATAACCACTCACATAGATGCTGTTTATAAAAGAATGTGTACAAGAATCAAATTATGCTCACTCTCATAACAAATTCCCAAGTTACACAAAATAAACCATAGGCTTTCCCTTAGTGTAGTATTCCACTATTATCAGAATGTTAAAGCTTAGGATTAAGTAGGTCTTTAAGGGTTGTAATGTAGGTTAAAGGATAGGTAGGAACTATTTTGTTTAAAAATAGTGATAGCATCCTTAAGCTCTTTAATATATCACACTATTCAATAAATTCACCTGTAACAACCAATTTATGCCCTTTCTATCTTCCAAGATCTTCTATTTTTCCTTATCTTATTATTCTCACTCACATAAACTATGGAGGGAGTATTTTATGTATGCAGTATTACCTTTTTAGCACAAATTATATTTTCACTCCCAACCACAACATATCAATTGTACACATAAATGATTGTTTCTTTGGGGCTTCAATTTCACCTTTCTTCCACTTGTATTTCAAAATCCTTAACTCAATTAACCTTACCATAAAGTGCTTAGGAAATTTGGATCAAATTATGGTCAATCACAAAAGGGGATTATGCTATATATGAGGCTACTGAAAGAAATAAGCGAAAGTCTCAATGAGGCTAACTAGAATTATGCACAAGGTTTGGCCTTAAAAAGGATATAAAACATGGTTATCAAAGAAATGCCTATTACATATCCAAAACCAAAACTCTTTATTATGCTTTTCATACACACCAGGAAAGTTCTAGACATCAAGTGCAATATGGAATTCACAATACCTAGCACACATGGCATATGCTCAACTTGAGTAGGATCATTATAGACTATCAACAAAACAATCACATGAATTCAACATTAAGTCAACAAGTAAGGGATTCATAAATAAAACCTAGGAGTCTAAAAGTAATAATTCACACCATCAATATGCTCTTTACATTTAAAAACTGCTTGCATTATACAATCACACATAGCACCAACAAGAATATCGTACTTACCTAAAACAAAACCAAGTTTAAAAATTACTCCTAAAAATGGGAATTTCCCCACCCCAAACTCAAAAATCTACTTTATCCCCAATGTGGACTTAAAAGTAGACATAAAAATACTACTTGAGGCCTCTAGTACTATATAGTAGCATCTTTATACATTACAAGTGTCCTGGGAGACCACACTTAATCTTCTCCATGCTCCTTAGCTCAAATTTCTGGTACTTTGACTTCCCATCAACCTATGACTCAACAAAAATAAAAACTTTTTCAAATAAAAACTATAATACTGAATATAAAACCTACCTTAACTTGGATTACCTTCCGAGCAGCACCTAATTTATTGTCGCGGCATCACCTACATTAACTTTTTCCTCTACCTTGAGGATATAAATTTCATCCCCAACCTCACATCCATCTCTTTTCTTCACTCATAGGGTGGTGGTACAAAGATGAGTGAACTAAGTAGTGGATTGTACATGGTAAACAATTCGTCCTTAAAGTAATGTATGTTTTTGTGTTGCTTTTCTAGTGCAAAATTAATAATATTGGATTTTTCCTCCTCAGTTTTACATACTTCCACTATTTAAAATTACTCCACAAGACATTTCATCATCTAAACATATTATAGAAAAGTGCATTGAATGAGGCCCAAGCAATTCCACTTCAAAATTTAGACTATCCACAACACACTCACTCTTATTCACCTTCTCAATTTTAGTCTCAAGAGAAAGATGATAGTACAATGGCTGAAATTTTTTTCCTCCATTACTTGCCTAGTATACTCCTTTTGTTTTCTTAGCCTCTATGGAGATGGTGGGTGTGTTTTCTCCTTAGCCTGTTAAGCCACTTTAGTTTTTGATTACTCAGACTTTCTCAAATTTTCATCAACATTGTTTGCATCTTGTTGGGGAGCCAACTTTTTATCTACCCCCTTAGTTGTCCTTACAGGCCTTTCATTTATCTCTTTACCATTCTTCAAGGTAATTTCCATTACTTATTTAGGAGGTTCAGTGTCACTTGGAAAATCTGTTTGAGGCCTGCTATTTTGGGTCTGTTGTAATTGCCTCAACTGATGCTTCAAATTCTTCTAAAGTACATGCAAATTTTTATGTTTAACAACCATCTATTCTTGGGTGGCTATGATTTTCTTTAACATTATATCTATGTTACTAGACAGTGTGTTTTGCTTCTACTACTGAAATTGCTACTACTGGTTATTATCCATGAATTATATGGTGCCTGAGTCTTACACTTTTGATGGTAATAATTCCCATTATTTGGCCTTTAAGAATTGTCCACAAACTTCACTGACTCAGGATTTGTACCACACATAGTTGCAGAATGACCACTATTGCTGCAAACCACACACCAAATTGTTGTCTGGCCCACAGATAGGATAGTACCCACCTTATCTTATGAAGATCCCGTCCATGAGCTTCTAAACTATGAACAACTCATTATAGAAAAACTCAGAATAAGATAGTTGCTTATTTACATATCCCTGACAACGGTGTCAAAAACTTGTTATTCCAAAGAACACACACAAGTGTACGTAGTCACACTAAGTAGTAAAGTGGCCCTTTAGAAGTCATGTATCGATCCCATGGGGACCTGTTTTAACAACTATAAAATTTTAGTTCACAATTGAGATTAAATTGATGTGGAAGTAACCAAAAAATTTTGAGAGTTTTAAATGAAATTAAAGTAAATAGTGAAAGAGAGATGTAGCTAAAATTCACGCTTAATAATGAAGAAGTGAATTTTTTGTCTGCCAGTTAATGAAGTGACGCAATGAGATAAATGTAGTTTTAGACATTGATGTTTGTGATGAGAGATATCTAGTTGTGCCTGTCAAAGAATAATTTGTTTAGAGACTTTGGCAGTTGTATTGATGAAATTCAATAGTGATGGAATTTGAGAGTATGATGAAATAGTATGTGCATTGATAGAAATAACTTCATATTCATATGCTCTAACAAAATTGGACTCAGACGTAGAAAATTAACAAACACCGCTTGCAAAGCCATCTATTGAAGAACCACCCACGTTAGAATTTTAAGATTTTCCATATTATCTCCCATATATGTTTTTGGGAGGGAGTAATACGTTGCCATTGATTATTGGAGCTGATTTAGTGGAGAAGTAGGTTGGAGCCTTTATTTTAGTATTTAGAATGTACAAAAGAGCTATTTGGTAGATGATTGCAAATATCAATTATATTCTGCCAAGCATATACGCTCACCTGATTAAGTTGGAGGAAGATTGTACACCCACTATTGAACATAACCAAAGATTGACCGATATATTTAAAAGGTGGTAAATAAGGAGATAATTAACTATATTGATATATGTGTGGTGTAACCAATATCATGTAGCAAATGGGTAAGTCCTGTCTAATACGTATCGAAGAAAAAGGAGATGACTGTGGTAGCCAATGAAAAAATAAATTAATCTATCTTAGGCCATTCATAGGATTGAGAGTGAGTATCGATTGCAGAAAGTTGAACTCATATATAGTCCAAGATAAATTTCCACTACCCTTCATGGATCAGTTGTCAGATAGACAAGTTGGACCACGTTTGTATTCTTTTCTGATGGATACTCTAGGTAAAATAAAATCTCCATTGCACTTGAATACAATAAAAAATAATAAGTTTGCATGCTTCTATGGGGCTTTTTCATTCAAATTGATGTCATTTGGGTTGTGTAATGCTCCAGCAATGTTTAAAAGGTTTACGATGTCTACTTTTCTTATATGGTTAAGGAAACTTCTGAAGTGTTAGTGGATAATCTCCTATTGATTGGAGTTTCATTTGATAAATTATTGATGAATTTAAGCAATGCATTGTAGCCTACTGTGGAGTTGAATCTGGTGCTAAATTGAGGAAGTGATACTTCATGGTGAAGGATGGATAGTGTTGAGACACAAGATCGTGACAAAGTGGATCGAGGTAGGCTGAACTAAATTTGAGATGATAGAAAAGTTACCCACACTAATATTGGTGATAGGTGTGCAATATTTCTTAGGCCATGTGGGATTCTATAGGAGATTCATCAAAGACTTCTAAAAAATATCCAAACCATTGTGCAAACACTTGTAGAAGGAGGTAAAATTTGAGTGGAATGATGAGTGTTGGAAGGTTTTCTAGAGCCTTGAAGAAAAATTAGTTAAATCACCTATTATGATTACTCTATATTGGTCCAACCCCTTTGATTGTATGTATGATGCAAGTGGAGTGTCCCTTGGGAAAAAGGAAGAAAAGTTGTTCAACCCAATATACTACGCAAGTAAGGCATTTAATGGAACTTAAAACAATTACAATGACACTAAGCAGGAGCTTGTTGCTGAGGTATATGATTTTGAGAAGTTTAGGACATACTTTTTGGAAACTAAGGTCATGGTGCACACATAGAAAAAAATATTGCGTCACTTAATGGAACCGAAAGATGCAAAAACCCGATAAATTAGATGGGTTTTGTTGCTGCAGGAATTTAATTTAAAGTTAAGGAAAAAACAAGTTTTGAAAATCAAGTAGCCAACCGCCTATACAGATTGGAGAATGAAGGGAGCAAAGTAGAAGAGTTGGCTATTAATGATTCATTCCCAAATAAACAAGTACTTTCATAAACCTTGACCTTTTTCGGTGGTATTAGACTTTGGTAATTACTTTGTGAGTGACATTATTCTAGAAGACCTATCAGCAATGAAAAAGATTCTACCATGATTTGAACATGTACTTCCAAAATGAGCCTTATTTATTTCGATTGTGTATGGATAATATGATCCGAAGATGTGTGCCAGAGGTGGAAATGATGGATATATTATAGTCTTGTCCCTTTTCTACTATTGGAGGACATTCTGTGGGTGATCCCTCAACCCAAAATGTGTTGTAGAGTGGGTATTACTAGCCTAACATTCGTAAGGATGCTTATGAGTTTGTCAGAACTTGTGATCAATGCCGATGAAAAAGATCGGTTTCTAAGAATCAAGAGATGCCTATGTCAACCATGATAGAGGTAGAACTATTTAATATTTATGGATAGTATATTATTGTTTTTATGGACTATATGTCCAAATGGGTAGAAGCAGTGACATTAGTTGTTAACGAAGCAAAGAACATAGAGTTGCTCTTTAAAAATAATATATTCTCCTATTTTGGCGTTCTATATACTATAATAAATGATGGGGGATCCCATTTTGTAATAATTTGTCAAGGATACATTGACGAATTATGTTGTATAGAAATAGAAGGTGGCTACTCCTTATCACCACCAAAAATCAGGTGAGAAGAACTATCAAACAAGGAAATTAAGATGATTTTTCATAAGTATGTGAATGCTAACAAAATTTATTGGTCACAAAAACTTGATGGTGATCTTTGGGTATATCGTACCACCTTTAATACTCCGATAGGTATGTCACCATATCAATTGGTGTTCAGTAAGGCATGTCACATACTGATTGAACATGAATATAATGAATTGTGGCCACTTAAGAAATTATACTTGAAATGGAAAGACGCACATGATTTGAGATTGGATCGGTTTAATAAAATGGATAAGTTTCTCTTTGGGCATATGAAAGGTCCAACCTTTATAAAGAAAGTGAGGATTAAATTGTAACATGACAGGAAGATTAATAAGAGAGAGTTCCAAGTTGAGGACTTGGTCTTGTTTTTAATTCAAGGTTCAAATTATACCCAGGGCCATTGAAGTTAAAATAGTCCAGACCATTCAATGTAACTCAAGTCTATGCATCTAAAGTGGTAGATCTTGAACACAAAGATTACAAGCTATTTAAAGTTAATGGACATTGTATCAAATATTATGTTAGCCAATAGGATGAGCTAAAGTTGTTAATATTTGCGTATCTTGATGAAGTCTATGTAATAAAGTTACCCGAGTCATGCCATGACATTAAATCACATGCTAGGGAGAGGCAACCCAAAACTTTGTGGCAAAATCATATAGCTTGATTTTTAATTGGTTAATATATGTTGTATGTATGCTAAGTGTGTAGGATGTAAAATGACAAGAGTTGTAGTCTATACATCAGCTATGAGTAAACTAATAGACCTTCAAATTTGCTATAGGTCGTCAGTCCTAGAACATTAAGAAAAGGTTAGAAAACAAACATATGGTTAAGGGGCGATGGGTCTAGAGATAGACCATCAAGTGTGCTCAATGTACTGTCACTACAACAATCCTACATAAGCTGAAATTCATGGATTTTTAATAATCAATGACCTATAAGTGGATGAGACATCACCTCTGCAAATGTCTGCCACCTCAACCTTCTCAAGTTTGGGTTAAATGCAATATTCTTAATAGTGACGAAAAGCAATGGATTATCGATATATCGACGGACCATAACTTGGACCATCATAGGTAAGTTGACTTTATCTTTAAATTTAAGGCCCAAGTGTTCCCATTTCTTAATATTTTCTTCACTTGGGCCCATGACCTTTCCTATAGGACTCAAGCATGTATATAAAATAAATTCCCACATTTACCACATCGTTTCCACTTCACAAGAGAAAATAATTGAAAACCCCAACATTTATCATATTTTAATTACATTCATTCCTCATTAACTATATTTTTCATCATCTACCAGTATTTAAATCAATCTTAGCACCCAGCTCATTCAACCACTGCACCTTTAATTACATTTTATTGTTTAATTTTCAAAGTTTATAGCTTAGAAATGCATAGTTTGGAACATGTATAGTTGGATAGAAGCATTCACACTAAGGAAAAATGATACCAAAATTACCTTTAAGAAAGGGTGGGGGTAGAACCAGGCCAACCCAAGAGGTTATAATACGAGGCTCGGGAATAAACCTGAGGGTTAAACCCCCCATCCTACCACACTAAACTGAGTGAAAAAAAGACATCGACCATCCTCATAGTCTAATAAGGAGTTGGTATCATCAAGTAAATAAGTCAGTAGTAAATATGAGATCAACAGGATTTCTAGCACTAGCCCAAATATGGAAAGCGAAAAGGGAGATACAGTTAGTTCTAAAAATAACTAGAGTAAGAAGAAGGTAATGTGATTCGAAGAAAGGACCCCGAGGTTTGAGAGTCAATTAGGTGGAAGGTTTAAGGAGGAAAGAAAAATTATAATGATGTCCTCCAACCAATATATAGCAGGATCATGAAAAGGTCCATTATAAAAAGATAGATGATTATCGCCACTGATTTACAAGAATAACAGGATCTTCAGACATAATATAATGAGTACAACATGGGTTATTTGAGCAAGCTCTCAATATCATATTATCCCACTATTATTTTGGAATTCTTTGTCAACTACTTGGCAATATTGCAAAAAGCTTCTTAGAAATGGTTAAAAGTAGTAGACATACCAAACAAGATGAGAATACTAATGAGGGATTAGGGTAATGAAAATGGATATTTTGATCATACCATAAACTGAATTATGTTCGATTAATTGTACACCTGCCCTATCAACCCCCTAGAGTTGGAATATAGGATGAGCACAACACCTAACTAATGACCATGGTTAGCATGCGTATTGACTGATAATGGTGATCTATCTTAGTTGAGAAATAGAGAGAGGATTGCAAAATCCACATTAAGTTTTTGAGGTAAATTCTTTTGGGATGTAGTAAGAGTTTGGTTTATGTCAACTGGAGATAATGTAAACCTTAAACCATAGAGCATTATTTTTGAAGCTAGTTTGGTCCAAGGACTAAGGATAGATTTTGGGAGAACTATTGTTGATGAGATATTCGTAAGAGAACACAAGATAGCTAGTGCCTTACCTATTCTGTGCCGCATCATAGAGCTATGTAGGAAGGAAGATATGCCAATAATAAGAGGTGTGGATAATATAGTTAAGGCTACAAAGAAGCAGAACATTGAGGAAAAAAGGAAACTAAATTTGAGATAAGGGTGCATACACCATAAGCTTTCATCCCACCATCTCAGGATACTCTAGATGTATTCGACATCCTTTAAGTATTCCATTATTTCAAGCTACTATTATTCCATAAGGCACTTCTACAATATTTGGGTCAATACTTATACCTTCCACTACAGAGACTGTTGATTCAACATCCATGCTGCTAATTGTTTTATAGTATAGATTGAAATTAGTATTATTTTTAAAATGATTAATTCCTAGAAAATATTAAAACGACAGTTGATTGGATGGGTAAAGAAGCTTTTTTTGGATAGGATTATAGCCGAGTTTTCAAAGCCATATAAAAACCTGCACGTGAGAATAAACAATGTGAAAGAAAGGGTGAAAAATAGACTGTGAGAACCCTCTATTCCTGATCTATCATGATTCACCATTGTGTTAAAGTAAGCATAAAAATATAGCTAAATTGAAGAGGCAACCTATCCAAGGATTTATGGAGGTATAATAAGAGGGTGATATTTTAGACATGATCGGATAACCACTAAAGAAAAAAGTCATGGCTGTCAGTGAAGGAAGTGAGAAAGGAGATCAAGAAAAAGAAAGAACCAGGATGAGACTACCATAGAAAGAGCGGTGAGAAAATCTTTGAAGGAATTGAAGAAAGAATGATAAAAGTTATAGATGAGGAAACTGGTTTATCCACCATTTTGGAACATGGAGGTGGACATAGACCATTGGTTTTACCAGTTCCTATCCCACTTAGTGAAGATATTAGTGTTTTGAGCACCCTAGACACTGCCAGGAAAACTATTGTTGCTACTAAGGATAGTGAGGCCTCCCATGATTTGCAAGATTTGCAAGCCTAAAGGTTTTCCATGTATTACATCCCTTGTACTTTACTATTTATACATTGTGAAAATTTTTTTTTATTGTAGTGGAGGTTGGGTACTTGTTAGGGAGCCATTCTCCACAAGGGTTTTTATTACCTATTTTATTTTCCCTTGTGTGCTATTGGGGAGAACCAACACGTGTAGGTTTTTTATTATGTTTTATTTCTATATTTTTGTTGTACATATCATGCTTGTGGAAAGAAAACGAATGAATCAAAAGCTGTTGGTTGGAATATATACGTATAAATTATGACCCTTATAAAATTCTAATCATGTACATATTTGTAATAATTAATTGTTGTTGATTTGCAATTGGCATTAGAATCTCTAGCTAAAGTAGTAAATGTTTAAGCTTAAGTCCAAATCTAATAATGAGTAGCATAAATATCATTTCACTATAGGTGTGCATTAGGATTTTGCATTGATTCTTACATTGTCTATGCAATTAGAACTTATCTGATTTATTTTTTTAGGTGAAGCTTTATTGTATAGGAAAGGATCACATCATGTGCTTCAAATGTTTCCACTTATCCTTAAAATCCTAAACAAATATGTAGTTATATGTATAAATATCCTTGATCCCTATTTAAGCTGATAGCCTTTTTTATTCAACAACTTTAGCCTTCCCTTGTATAATATTAAATTGTTATTTTAGCCTTGGATCCTCCTTAGACATCGTGCACTTTATCTCAGAGAAATTCCCTAACGTGAGGTTATGTGTTATAAAGAGATTTAAAGAGTGAAGAATGATTTGAAGAGAGCCTTTAGTGTTAGATCAATACATTAGCCGTCGTCCTCCTTTGGCCATTGTGCACCTCAACTTAAGTCAATACCCTAAGTTAAGGGTACCTGTTGTATAAGGTTTTAATGAGGGTGAGTTTAAATATAAGCCTTAGGAGTTTTCAAAATTTGTTAGAAAAAAGGTAATAGTATAAGGCCCTAAGTAGTTGTAACACACTCGAACAAAAAGAATGATCAAAGAGATAAGGGGATGGAGACTTGAAGTAAAAATTTAGGTTAATAAGTGGTATTGATGGAAATGAGGTCTAAGTCATTGTTCAAATAAAATACCTGCACCTGCACCCAAGACTTTATTACATGCCTAATTAAGTCCTCTAGTGATCCATGTTATCCAACTGCAGTACTTGGTAGAATGATAAGGACAATCTTTTTGTTTTGTGTAGCATTGTTTGAAATTTGTGGTGAGAGTAAGACATTTCAAAGAAAATCATTGAATAAAATGGATACATTTGAGAAGGAATTCGTTGAGATGAGAGAATTTGAATGATACTTGTGATTTCTTATTTTTGGTTTAGGTGGCTTATGTGTATGTATGTGACATGTCTAGGGTGTAATGCCAAGCATAGATCCCTATAAGTAAATGTTGTAGATGTTTTGTACATATATGAGTGTAGGTCCATGTTATTTCCTAAAGCTAATCAGTTTTTTCCAATCAAGATTCATCAATAATATTTTAGTAAGTTTCTAGAGGATAAGCAATTGTCCTATGTTGAGGGTGTTGATGTACCAGCTCATGACGACATATTTTTCATCTTCAAGGAAGGATAATTCAATGTTTTCTAGAAACCATTAGTTTTTTATTGTGTTTTGGGCGTGTTCCCAGAAATAAAATTCAAGGTCAAGAAATATGAAAACTTTAAGCTAAAGTGGTCTGCGACATAAAACTTGGCCACCTGTCAAAGCCTTCACGGTCCGTTGCACCCACGTGTCGCTAAAATTTGTATAAGTTAAAAATCAGGAATTAGGAAATGGTCCAATAGGTAAACCATCACCCTAGTCGTCCCAAATAAATAGAATATATAGAAATTATAATGAAAACAATGAGTGAGGCGATAGACTGTAACACTAGTGGTGGACCATTATTGAATCTATTGAGTTCAAAACAAGGAATATTGATTTTTGAAACCACGACTGTTTCATCTAACAAACTATTTCCCATATGATAAAACATATAGCTAGCCGTCAACTATGATGTTGTATCCCAGATTTGAAATTTAAATCCCTACTTTTGTTGAGCCTATAAATACCTAGCTTAGGGTTAAATTAGATATCTTTACCTAGTGTTGACTTTTGTAACATATTGGTAATACTGAGAAACAAGTTTGGAGTTGTGAAATACATTGTTGTTTTTTTTAATTTTGTTTAAAGAGTCTTGTATTTCTTCATTGTATGTTCTAATCTTCAATTTATTAAATTAATCCTTTTTATCTACATTTCGATCATCAGTGGCTAAAACTCCATAACTAAGATTATGGGATCCTTGGTGGAACTTCACTTCTAGGTTACGGGTTGTTGAGTTTATATTAATCTTGTAATTGTATCTTCGGTTTAATGGGTTTTCCTAGTTACAAACTTTTGAACATGCCCTAAAAGTTAGCTTTCTTGAATAAATAAATTAATGTTAGGAAAAGATATTAGTGAAAGTAAATTAGAGCTTTCATTCTCTAATTATATATTAATATGTAACACCCCGTATTTCCCTAGCACAATCTAAATCTAAATATATGAGTATTCATATATGAATTTTTTGAAACACTCATTATTTTCCAGTTTATATTCTTTCATTGAGTAGGAAATTCAATTATCTTTCTAACGATATAAAATTCTCCCAAATCCGATAATCGGGTAAGAAGTTATGGCGATTTTATGTTTCAGTCGCAAGACCCTATCATTCTAAAACTTAGCGCGTCACAGAACTAGTGTAAATAAAAATTGTCATCTTCCAGTGAGGGCCCGTCATTTTTGCACATCGCGTCATAGGCTCAGTTCAAAATTATAAATTTCCAGTAACCCTACGCGATACCATCGCGTCGCAGTGGACTTCAAGATCACAAACAAGGTGGCAATGCAATTTTACCGCGTCGTGCCATCGTGAATTTTCTCAATTGTTCGATTCCAGTGACAAGGAGTGATAGCTCCGCATAGAACCAGCCCAAAAAATTGAGATTTTTAGTTAGTTCTGTCTTTTAATTCCAAGGGGTTTTAAGTACTTTTCCCTTGTCGTAGTCAGCCCCAAACACAAAATTAAGTCCCTAATAACCTAATTGGTCATTATTCAAATCAATTTTTTCCCAAAATCAATAACATTCTCTCAAGTAGAAAAACCCTAACCTTCAAGAATCAAGGTCAAATCTCAAGAATTCCCCATCAATCCTTCAAATTTATCATCTCAGGTATGTTATATGCTCATCCATGGATTTTTTCATCCATTGAGTCCAAGTATCCGTTTTAATTACAAAACCATCATCTTTTCTAGTTTATTTGATTTTAAATTATTATTTAATCCATGAATCTCTATGTACTATTGATTTTATACTATGTTACCGTGAAATTATGGTTATTATTCAATTCCCTGTGTTTTAATATCATTATTTATTGAACAAAACTATGATTTATCTCTATTATGTTGGATTCATGCTATTTCTATATGTTTAGGACATTTTCATGATTGCTTTGAACCATGAACTACAAATGTTTGATAAAATGCCTACAAGAGTGATTGATGTAATAAAAACCTTCATGCTTGGTCACTTAAGCTCTAGTGTATTTTTAGTATTTGTGTGTTGTGTCCTGGGGGTATTCAATAACCAAAAAACCACAGTTGTCTATTTAATCTAGTCTAAATATATCATAGAATAGTCTTCAGATTATACTTTGAGCATTTTCAAAATAATTAGATATTAGTCATTAAACTCAGACCAGTCTAGTATCTCAGTGTCTTTCAGTTGGGAGTAGAATTTAGTACCGAGATCGTATAGGTATGGCAACTTCCTCATCAGATAGGAAGAGTCGTTAGCAGCAGTCCCTATACTCAAGAACTATGTAGACAGCGTAGGATATGAGAAGTCACCCGTCAGATTAGGCTTGACTAACTCGCAAGGGTCACTCGTCAATCCAGGCTTGACACTATTTTCCCTTTGGATATTATATCAGCTTAGTGGATCCACACAATCATCTTTAGTACCCGTGGTATGGCATTAATACCCTTCAAACTGGGGTTAAAGGTTGGACCCCGATTAGCTTAAATTAGGGAATCTCGATTAGATGATACCTCCTAAAGTCTCAAATATAGTCCTAGTTACAGTCCCAGCTCAGTTATTTAGTCTTAGTGTTGTTTGACCAAAGCATACATATTTAAGTTATTTCAGTATTTCGGTTTACAATCTTTACTCAATTCATGTTATATGCATGGTTATGCATCCTCAATATTTACTGATTTCTAGGAATTTTCAGTATCTATAGATTCCTTACTCTTTATTCAGTACTCAATTCTTTTAATGCATGTCCAATTAATTATTATTATATTCATATTCATGAGACCATATGTATCATCCTACCTCATTTAGCATACCAGTATATTCAAAGTACTAATCGCATAACTTTTCTTTTGCGCTATGATGTCCTATATCATAGGTACTGACACTCAGTTCCCAAATCGCAATTAGATTCCCCGATTATCAGAAGTACAGTAGCAGTGGTGAGTCCTCATCATCCGAGGACAAATTAGATTACTTCATGTATTTATCTCAGTAGTTTGTAGAGTTAGTTGGGGGCCTATCCCATCAACTCACAATATTTAGTTTAGAGGCTTTTCAGACTCTACAGTTAGTTATTCACACTATTAAGATTTCAATATTTTTATCAAATTCATAATTTAATTGTTATTTAATTATAAAAACATTAGGGTAATACCAATATTTTTATATATTTATGATGTTACTATTTAGTGGTCAAAGCAAGTACCAGCTCATGGGTCAGCTTATGGTCCCTCGGGACCGTAAGCATCGTGTAATGACTAGGTGGTAGTCTCGGGTCATTATAAACTTAGTATCAGAGCCAAAGGTTTTAAAGTGTCCTAGAAACTATGAAAGCCATGTCGAGTAGAGTCTTGTGCATGGTGTATAGCGCGTCACACTTATGGATGAGAGGCTACAAGGCATTTAGGAAGAGTTTCCCTTCTTTCGGTATTCATGTTGTGCAATTGAGCATGTGCTCAGGTTAAACTCTCATTATAATCCGCTTCCTCCTTCCGTTTATAGAACATGCCTCCAAAGAAGAACGGATAAAGAAAAGAAACTCAGCAAGACCCTCAACCCGTCCAGGCAGATCCTTTCAACAAGCATGTCTCTTACACAGAATTCAGGGTTGCGTTCAATACTCTAGCGAACTTCGTAGCAAAACAAAATGAATGAATAGCTGTTGTTCTAGCCAACCCAGTGGCCAATAATGCTGCAACTAGAATTAAGAACTTCACCCATATAAATCCTCCTTTTTCATGGGGTCCAAGTCTGAAGAGGATACACAAGAATTCTTAGATATGGTTTAGAAGGTAATGGATGCTATGGGGGTGACGTCTAGTTAGATTGCAGAGTTAGCTGCATATCAATTTTAGGATATAGCCAATACTTAGTTTAAGCAGTGGAAAGTTGATAGAGGTGTTGATGCAGGGCCTATAGAATAGGAAGAGTTTTCCATGACTTTATTGGACAGATTTTTTCCATTAGAGTTGAGGGAGACCAAGGTATAGGAAGCAGTAAGAGTATAAAGAAGTATTCTCTCAAGTTCACTAATTTAGCTAGATATGCTTCTCATATGGTCTCTGACAGTAGGTCTAAGATGAGTAAGTTTATGTCTGGCGAGTCTGATAGTATAGTCATGGAGTGTAGGACTGCAATGCTGATTAGTGAGATGGACTTGTTTAGGCTGATGGTCCATACACAATAGATAGAGGATAAAACATTAAGGAGAGAGAGAGAAGAAATAAGAGTGCTAGGATGGGTAGTTTTAATTTCAATCACAAAAGTTAAAGTGTGTTAACAATTCTCCATTTCACCAAAGGTCTTCAATCCCAGTGCCATCTTCAACTAGTGCATAGTACCCAAATTTAGAAACAACAATATAGATAGGGCACCAGGTTCTAAGTCCCAGGTCAGTGTGAGTAGGGCTCGTACAAATCCTCTATGTCAAAAATATGGTAGACATTATTAGGGTGAGTGTAGAGCGGGTAGTGATATGTGCTTTGGGTGTGGCAAGCCAGGCCATCAAATATCAGATTTGGGAGTGTCGAGTTATTTCTTAGAAGAGTAGGGATATGCACCATTAGGACCAGTCCCATCAATTGTCAGTTTCATCCGGTCGCCCAACTCAGTAGGGTTTCACTTCCAGTGCTACCAATGGTCAGCAACCGAACAAAATATATGATCTTTAGTCTTACCAAGATCAGAAAGATTCTCCTGATATAGTTACTGGTACATTACAGGTCTTTCACTTATATGTTTATGCTTTACTAGACGCTGGATCATGTCTTTCATTTGTAACTTCATATATATCAGCCAATTTTAGTGTCAGTCTCAAAACTCTAGCAGAGTCTTTTTCAGTATCTAACCAGTAGGTGTTTCCATTGTATCCAGGTAGGTATTTCCATTGTATCCAGGTAGGTATACAAGAACTGTCCAGTCATAATATTTTAAAAAGTTACCTTAGTTGATCTCGTAAAGTCAGAGACGACGGATTTTGACATCATTCCCAGCATATATTGGCTCTATTCATGCTATGCCTCAGTTGATTATAGAAACAAAATAGTTCATTCTCAGTTTTCAAATGAACTAGTCCTTGAATGGAGGGGTAGTACTATGCTCTTAGGGGCCAGTTGATTTTGTACCTTAGAGCGAGAAAGATTATATCGAAGGGGTGTGTCCACCATCTTATGCATGTCAAAGAATCTAGCATAGAAAATCCTACTCTTGAGTCAGCCCCAGTAGTAAATGAATTCTTAGATGTGTTTCCTAAAGATCTTCCTAGAGTTCATCCCTAAAGGGAAATTGACTTTTTAATAGACCTTCTCCCAGATACTCCGCCTATATTTAATCCACCATACAGAATTCCTCCAGATGAACGCAAAGAGATAAATAATAGTTAAAGTATCTCCTAGATAAGATATTCATTAGGATGAGCGTCTCCTCGTGGGGCACACCTGTTCTATTGATGTGTATAAAAGACGATTCTATTTGAATATGGATTGATTATTGTCAGTTGGACAAGGTCAACATCAAGAATAAATACCTACTTCCTAGAATCAATGACTTGTTTGACCAACTTTAGGGTGCCAATTACTTTTACAAGATAGACCTCAAATCAGGCTATATCAGCATTGAGTTAGAGAATGTGATATTCCAAAAAAAACTTTCCAAACCCGTTATGGTCACTTCAAATTTCTAGCCATGTCCTTTGGTCTCACGAATGCCCCTGCAGCCTTCATGGACTTGATGAATCGAGTGTTTAAGTAGTACTAAGACATGTTCATCATAGTATTCATTGATGACATTCCAGTCTATTCTCATAGAAAAGGATATCATGTAGACCATCTCAGCGTAGTGCTTCAGACTTTTATAGCTCACCAATTGTTCACTAAATTCAGCAAGTGTGAATTCTGGCTAAGATCGGTAGATTTCCTTGGCCATATTATTTATGGTGATGGCATGAGAGTTAATCATCAAAAGACCTAGGTGGTGAGAAATTGGCTAAGACCTATCTCTCTATCAGACATCAGGAGTTTCTTGGGTTTAGCTGGCTATTACAGTCGGTTTGTTTTAGGTTTTTCTTCTATTGTATCCCCCATGTACAGATTGACTCAGATAAAAGTTAAGTTTCAGTGGTTAGATTCCTACGAAGAGAGTTTTTAGAAGTTGAATACTCGACTAACCTCAGCCCCAGTTCATACCCTACAAGATGGTTTCGATGGGTTTGTTGTGTACTATGATACGTCTTAAGTAGGTTTGCGTTGTGTCCTCATGCAATGAGATAAGTTCATAGCCTACTCCTACAAATAGCTTAAGCATCATTTAAAGAATTATCCGACTCATGATCTTGAGCTAGCATCAGTACTATTCACTTTAAAGATTTGGAGCCATTACTTTATGGGGTGCATATAGATGTGTTCACAGATCACAAAAGCCTTCAGTATGTGTTCTCTAAGAAAGATTTAAATTTGCATCAATGAAGGTGGCTAGAGTTATTGAAGGATTATGATATAAGTGTTCTGTATCATTCGAGTAAAGAATATGTAGTGGATGATGCTCTCAGTAGATTTTTTATAGGTAGTGTTGCTCATGTTGAGGATGGTAAGAGAAGTTAGATCAGGAAGTCCATCATCTTGCCCGACTAGGTATCCGTTTATTCAATTTTTTAGAAGGTAATGTATGGGTGCAGAGTAGTTCAGAGTCATCTTTAGTTTTGGAGGTGAAGGAAAAGCAATATAGGGATCCAGTCTAGTTAAGTTGAAAGACTCTGTCAGAGATCCAAAAGTGGAGGTCTTCTCCCAAGGGAGAAATGGTGTGTTGCATTATTGGGGTAGATTGTGTGTGTCTGGTGTAGATGATTTAAGGCAACGAATTCTTGCTGAAATGCATGGTGCGCGTTACTTTATTCATCTAAGGTCCACTAAGATGTACCGTGATTTGTGGGTGATCTATTGGTGGAGTGGGATGAAGAGAGATATTATAGAGTTTATAGCTACGAGATCTATATGTCAGCAAGTCAAGGTTGAGCAGCAGAAGCCTAGTGGGTCCTTAAAGAAGTTCAATATCCGCATGTGGAAATGGGAGGAAGTGAACATAGATTTTGTGATAGGTTTGCCTCGTGCCTGTCGTTAGCATAAATCTATTTGGGTTATCATCGATAAGATGACCAAATCAGCTAATTTCTTGCCAATCCATACCTCTTATTCAGGCGAGGACTAAGCAAAGCTCTATCTCAGAGAGTTGGTTAGGTTGTACAGTGTTCCCTTATCTATCATCTTAGATAGAGGTACCTAGTTTACCTATTACTTATGGAAAGTGTTCCAAAAGGTTCTCAATACCCAAGTCTATCTTAGTACATCCTTCCACCCTCAAACAGATGACCAAGCAAAACAGACCATTCAAAATCTTTAGGATATGCTGAAAGCATGTGTTATTGATTTCAAAGGTATTTGGGATGACCATTTGTGTTTTATTAAGTTTGCATACAATAAAAACTATCATTCTAGTATCCGAACGGCTCCATTAGAGGCTCTCTATGGTAGGAGATGAAGATCTTCAATTTGTTGGTTTGAAGTAGGTGAGGCTACAGTGTTAGGGCCTAACTTGTTGTTTGATGAATTAGAGAAGGTTTTGTTGATTAGAGAAAGGCTTAGGGCTGGATAGAGCTAACAGAAATTGTGTGCTGATGTAAGGAGAAAGGATCTCGAGTTTGAGGATTGTGATATGGTGTAATTGAAAATCTCTCACATGAAAAGATTGAAGAGATTCGGAAAAAAGGGGAAACTCAATCCCCGATGTGTTGCTCCGTTCAAAATCCTCAATCATTTTTGAAAGGTAGCTTACGAGCTTGAGTTGCCTTCAGATTTAGCCTTATACACCCAGTGTTCTATGTCTCATTATTGAAAAACTGTATTGGTGATCCTGGTGTAGTTGTTCCCTTAGAAAGTGTCGATATTTAGAACAGTCTTTCCTTTGAGGAAGTTCAAGTCAAATTTCTTGATCATCAAGTTCGCAGACAAAGGAATAAAAAAGTTCCACTAGACAAAGTTCTTTGGCAAATCAGTCTATTGAGGGAGCCACTTGGGAAGCAGAAGTAGATACACCGATCAAGTACCCTCATCATTTCTCTGCAAATCCAGATTTATTATAAAGTACCAATCTTCTTAAGATTTTATTTCTCTATTATGCTTAGTTTCAGCTGCACATCATGTTAATATCAGTCGTACATTCATGAATCAGTTCATTCATGTATTCCATGCATCGGACATGGATATTCAGTGTGTATGCTCAGTCCATCAGTTTCCTCAGCTTAACCAGTTTCATTCGGGAACGAATGATCCCAAGGGGGAGATATTGTAAGACCCTATATTTCCCTAGCATAATCTAAGTTTTGATATATGAGTAACCATATATGAAATTTTTGAAACACTCATTATTTTTCTATTTAGATCATATCATTATGTAGGAAATTCAATAATCTTTCCAATGATATAAAATTTGCCTAAATTGGATAATCGGGTAAGAAGTTATTGCGATTTTATGTTTCAATCACAAAACCCGATCATTTGATACTTAGCACAACGCAGAGACAATGTAAATAACAATTGCCATCTTCCAGTGAGGGTCCATGATTTTGGATCATCGTACCAAAGGTTCAGTTAAGAATTATAAATTTCCAGTTACCCTATGCGATACCATCGCATCGCGGTGGGCTTCAGGGTCATAAAAAAGGTGGCAATGCAATTTTACTGTGTCGCAACACTGTCAATTGTCAAATTTTAGTGACATGATGCGATAGCGCCGGGTCGCACAAATCCAGAAATTCAGGATTTTTACTCAGTTCTGAGTTTTAATTCCAATGGATGTTAAGTACTTTTACCTTGTCTCAGTTAGCCTCAAACACGAAATTAAGTCCTTAATAACCTAATTGGACATTATTCAAACCAATTTTTCCCCAAAATCAAGAACATTCTCTCAAGTAGCATAACCCTAACCTTCAAGAATCAAGGTCAAATCTCAAGAACTCTCCATCAATCCTTCAAAATTCATCATCCCAGGTACATTAGATTTTCATCTATTGATTACTTTCATCCAAGGAGTCCAATTATCCGTTTTAAATACAAACCATCATTTTTTCATGTTTATTTGATTTTAAATTATTATATCATCCATGAATATCCATGCGCTATTGATTTTATATCATGTTACCATGAAATTATTATTATTATTCAATTCCTCATGTTTTAATACCATCATTTATAGTAAAAAAAAACTATGATTTAGCTCTATTATGTCGGATTCATGCTATTTCTATGTGTTTTAGGACATTTCTATGATTGCTTTGAACTATGAACTACAAGTGTTTGATAAAATACCTACAAGAGTTATTGATGTAATAAAAAACTTCTTGCTTTGTCCCTTAAGCTTTAGTGTGTTTTCAGTATTATTGTTTTGAGTTCTGGGGGTATTGAATACCCAAAAAATCATAGTTGTTTATTTGATCTAGTCTCAGTATATTATAGAATAGTCTTCAGATTATACTATGAGCATTTTTAGAATAATCAAATATCAGCAATTAAACTTAGAGCAGTCTAGTATCTCAATGCCATTCAGTTGGGAGTATGATTTAGCACCGAGAGTGTGTAGTGATGGCGGCTTCCCCGTCAGATAGGTAGATTCATTAGTAGCAGTCCCAATACTCAAGAACTATGTAGCCAGTATAGGATATGAAAGGTCACCCATCAGATTAGGCTTAACTCTCTAGTAGTGGTCACCCGTCAATCCAGGCTTGACACCTTAGTCCTTTGGATATTATATCAGTTTAGTGGATCCACACAACTATCGTTAGTACCTGCGGTATGGTATTAACACTCTTTCAACTGGGGTTACAGGTTAGACCCCGGTTAGCTCAAATTGGGGAATGTTGGTTACGTGATACCTCCGACAGTCTCAGATATAGTCTCAGTTACAGTCCCAGCTCAGTTATTCAGTCTTAGTGTTGTTTGACCAAAACGTACAAATTTCAGTTATTTCAGTATTTAAGTTTGCAAACTTTACTCATTTCATGTTATATGCTTTGTCATGAATCCTCAGTATTTATAGATTTTCATGCATTTTTAGTATCTAAAGATTTCATGCTCTTTATTTAGTACTACATGCTTTAGATGCATGTCTAGTTAATTATTATTATTCCTATTCATGAGACTATGCATATCAGCCTACCTCATTTACCATACTAGTACATTCAAAGTACTGATTGCATACCTTTACTATTGTGCTATGATGACTCATATCATAGGTGCTAGCACTCAGTTCCTGGATCGCACCTAGATTCTCAAATTATCAACAATATAGTAGAAGTGGTGAATCCTCATCATCCGAGGATAGATTATATTATTTTATGTCTTATCTCAGTAGTTAGTAGAGTTAGTTAGGGCCTGTCCCATCAACTCATAGTATTCAGTTTAGAGGCTTTTCAGACACTACAGTTAGATATTTAGACTATTCAGATTTCTGTATTTTTATGAGATTCATAATTGAATAGTTATTTATTTATTAAAACCTTACGACAATGCCAGTATTTTTCTACATTTATGATGTTATTATTCAGTGCTCACAGCAGGTACCATCTCATGGGTTAGCTTGTGGTCCCTTGGGATTGAAAGCACTGTGTAACAACTAGGGGTAGTCTCAGGTCGTTACATAATATGTTAACTGGCATAACCTCTTGAGGAGTATATAGAAGTATAATCTGATCCCTTTCATTTTGCAAAAATTAAATTGAAAATAATCTTTGGAAGTTAGGAAATGTTTCGATGGCAAATTGATCTAAATTTATTAATAATCGCATGTATATATATGAACTCATGTACCCTAAAGTTCGGACGTGATTAAACACAATGGTGAACATAAACTTAATTTGCTCTTTAATGATTGTTAACATGTTGTATAGAAAACATCAAAATTTAAATAGACGAAATTTACTTAATTTATATTATAACAAAAACCCCTATTTTGTGGAATCTTATGATTAAAATCGATTAATCTGCATACAACTTCATGAGAACCTTATTCCCTATGGAATTCTACCGCAACCTTTGTTAGGTTAAATATTTGACAGTGGTCACTTACACTCCTTTAAGGGAGTTGTTGTTATGGCTTACCATTAATTTACTATTAATGGTGCACCCCTTTATCATTTCAGATTAACTGCACCATGAAGAAATTCTTTAACCATAGTGAATAGTTCCGACCATTTGGACCTTAGCATATTGGGAATTAAGTGATATCTTTAATTATACAGAAAGACCAGTTCTCATGGGTGAAAATCTCTATGTTCAATCTTTTGATCCATCTATAACTTCATCTTTTCTTTGTACAAATCTGATCTTTCATAATCACATAGATAGAATTCATCAATCTCATTCATTTGTACTTATCTCAATTTTACCACATTACTTAATTCAAGTTTCAACCTCTTTAATGTACATAATTCCTTATGTTTAATTTCGATGGAAGTGAGGAATTATTTTCCACACATAATCTTATACAGGAAAGAACCTATAGGGGTCTTAAACTAAATTAGAAAATCCCATAATGCATCATCCAACCTACTAACCAAGTCTATTTTATTGACGTTCACATATTCGAAAAAATAAACTTGATCACTTAATTTGAGATCTCAACTATCTCATTTGTTTAAGGATGGTAAGGTATTTCAACTTTGTGTTTAGAACCATATATTTCAAGTAGTTTTTCAAAAACTCAATTAAAAAAGTATTATCCCCCATCAGTAATGTAGATTGGGATGTAGCTAAACTAGAGAAGATCTCCTGTTTAAGAAATATGTAATGCTCCTACTTCTTTTGTTTGAAAGAGTCACCGCATCCACCCATTTGAGACATAGTCAATAGGTACATAGATGTTCTTAGTTTCATGAGAATCCATAAATGGGGACCATGAAGTTAATACCGCAAACATCAGATACCTCAACCTCAAAAATAGTCGTCATAGGAAGTTTTTGTCTACGTGAGCTGTTCCCTTGAATTTGACATTGGTTACATGCCCTTGCATAATCTTCAGAATATTAAAAAAGGTATGCCAATAGTGATTGTATTAAAGATCCTATACGCATTCCGTTGTTGTTCCGATTTTTTACGGAATATTTTTTATCTTTTTCTTGGGAAAATTACATATTTTCCAGCAACCATGGTTGAATTTAATATTTTTTTTTAGTTTTACAGGGTAATGAGCTAGCTGTAGGACAAGACTCAGAAAATTCCCAGAAAAAGACTTCTGACATTCAAAATGGTGGACCGCCAGTCTTGCGACGGACCACCGTTAAACCGTCTATGTTATACAGAACAAGGCATCCCAAAACATTCAATGACGGTCCATGTGGTGGACTGTCAGTCTTGATACATACCACCAACTCAACCGTCAGGCCTAAATAGAACCAATGTCTTTAAATGACTCAGCGACGGCCCATAAGACGGACCGTTAGTCTTTTGATAGACCACTATTTTAGCTGTCAGTTTAAAGCAGAACTTGAATCTCCAAGATGGCCCATATAGTGGACCACCGCTTTAGCCATCAGACTCAAGCAAAACTAGGCTTTCAAGGACTATCAGCGAACCATCAGACTTCCGATGGACCACTACTTTAGCCGTCACTTTGGACGTAGATTTTATGATTTTGAATTTTAAATTCTTTTTACCTGGCAACATATAAATACCCAGTCTCACGTTTTAATAGGGATTTTTTATCCATCTCTTATTTTTTAATAGGTTTTCTATGCTAAAAATACATTGTTACATAGTTTTTTCACTAAGATTCATTGGATATTTGGGGATCTAGATTCCTTTATCATATTTTATATTGAAGATTGAGTAACAACAATTGTGACTTCTGTAAGTAAACTTTGAATTAATTTAAGAATAACACAATGGTTTCTTCTCTTTCTTGGGTGGAAATATATGGCTAAGCTCCCATAACTGGAGTTATGGGAGCCTTGATGTGAATAGATAATTGGGGGTTGTTAATCTAATAGATTCCCATGATTAATTGATACTACATAAATCCTTCTTCACTTTAATGAATATTCTTGGTTGCAAACTTTAAAAGTGAGCCCAAGAACAAAACTTGTTCGAATAGTAGTGTTTGTTGGGAAAAGAAAGGGTTTACATAAATCTAAAGGCCTTATCCTTTAGATAAAGGATAGATGCCTTAACCGGATTAACCCATATTAGAATATAGTTGAATTAATTATATATTCCTTAAGTTTGAAATAACTAAGGGATAAGATACTCATTTATAACCATAGAATTCAATTAATCTTGCAATTAGAATTGTTCATTGGGAATTCAAAATAGTTCACAACCCTAGCTGCTTAAGCATCTTGGTAACCATAACTGTAGTTTGACTTCTCTTATTGAATTACTAAGAGAAATATAAACTACAGTTGGATTACTTTCTGTGAAAAACATTTGAATATAACTGATAAATCAAAATCCCCCTTTATTCTGGAACCTTCAATCAAAAGTCTAGTAAAACCCACAATACTTAGTGAACCTAGAATTCCCTATGGGATTCGATACCCAACCTAGCTGGGATATTTTTTTGATAGCGACCGCTTACACTTTATAACGAGAGTTATAATTTCGGCATATCAAATTTTTGTGCCATTACCGACGAATGCGATTGTCAATTAAGTTTGTGTTTGTTAATTGACCTTTGGTCAAGTTTTCAAAATTTTTCTTTTGTTTGTTGTTTTTATTCTATGTAGGGTAGTTATTCTGTATTCCAAGTACATGGAAATTAAGTTCATTATTATTACCAATACATCTGGAACCACAGTTAATTGGCAGAATGGTAGACCCCCAAGATGCTAAAAGAGTAGCCTCTCTGGGTAGAGCTCAACTAAATCAGTAAAATGACAGCCAGTAGGTGCGTCTTCCTAATCTTGATGATGATGATTTAGGGGATGATGATTTGTTAAATCATATTAACCTAAGGCGTGCAGAGAATGTAGTTGACCAGTAAATCAAAATATAAACAGAAATCGCTCCTTTAGGGCAAGGCAAGAATGTCAACCAGTGCAGTTTGTCTAAATGACGATGAATATGGAATGGTTAAAGTAGGTGAAACTGGAGCCATCATTCCTTTACCTCTAGAACTAGGATTTAAATTTAATATTACCAGTACAACGATTTAACTCCTTCATCTTAAGGGGTTGTTCGGTGGTTTTCTCAGAAATGATCAAAACATGCATTTGGTGAACTTTGTCACTATTTGCAGTTTTTTTCACAATCCAGGAGTGGGTCAGAATGCTATCCACTTGCATTTGTTTAAGTTTTCTTTGTCTGGAGAGGTGACATTATGGATAAATGAACTGACTCTCGACTCTATAACCAATTGGAGGCACATGAAATGGGCTTTACTAAAAAGGTTTTTTCCACCCTCTAGGAAGGTATAGTTGAGGGATAAAATAAGTAACTTCCAACAGCTTCCCACTGAATCTCTTCATGACGTTTGGGAGAGGTTTAAAAAGAAGCTGATACAATGCCCAAACCATAACATGATGGATATTTATTTAATGGATACTCTTTATTGGGCTTTAAACTCTATTACAAAGCCAGTTGTGGTTAATACTACAGGAGAGTAGTTTGTTGACCTCACTTTTCCAGAGTCTTCGAAGATGCTTGATCGGATGACCAAATAGAGTAGAGTTTAGCACACCAGGGATTTCGTGGTAGCAAACCCTACTGTATCTTGTAGAATTATTGCAGAGCAATTCAATAAGAAAAAAGAACGTGAACAGGATTTGGCACATTTAAAGACATAGATGGATTGGCTGACTAAGCATCTATTATCTGGAAAAATAAAGAAGGTGAAAGCTATTATATCCTAGGGAAGAGCTAACTCTGATTCTAAAGAATAGGCAAACTATCTAAATAATCAAGTGGGTTTCTAAGGAAATAGCCAAGAAAATCAAAGTCAGAACTATTATGAAAAAACTCGTTATAAGAAAAGAGATTAAGGGAACTCGAAGAGAAAAAATTATAAGAGTGGACTATTGTACCTCCTAGGAAGTAGAGACAATGTTGCAACTGGCTCTGGCAAGATGTCCATGGAGGACATGATGGAGAAATTATTAAAGGGAGTTTAGACTACAAACTATGAGGAGACTACTATGAAGAGTGATTTGTCTTCCATAAGTCAATTGGTAAATTCACACTCTACTTCTATCAAATAGTTGAGCAGCAAATGAGACAACTCTTAGCAGTAGTGAATCGGAGGAAGAGCAGAACTTATCCAAGTCATATAGTTCAGAACCCTCAAAATGATAGCTCCTGCAAGGTAATTACCATACAGAGTGGTAAGGCATTTCCAGGTGCATCTTTGGGCAAAGCTATGATTGAAGAGGATATTGAGTATGAAGAAAGTTATCCAGTGGATTCTGAGAAACTAGATGAAGTTATTAATAATAGACCATCCAACCGTCAGCAGGGTGATGAGTTGGAGAAGAGAAAGGGAAAGGAGACTGAAGTAGTGGTCACTATACTCCTAAAACCACCTTCTTTATTTATCCATCAGTCAGAAAAGAAAGTCGATGACATAAATTTTGGCAAGTTTATGGCCATGCTTAAGCAGTTGATAATCAACTTGCCATTGGTGGAGGCATTGGATAAAATGCCCAGGTATGCAAAGTTCATGAAAGACCTTATTACATAGAAGTGGACAGTTAGTTATGAGACGGTGGACAATCTCCATCATTGTGGTGCTATTTCCACAATGTTTTTTATACAGAAGAAGGCAGACCCGGGACCATTTACTATCCCATGCAATATTAGACCTCTTGATTTCATAAAAGCTCTATGTGATTTGGGAGCTAGTAAAACTTGATGCCACTTGCTGTGTATAAGAAATTGGGTTTGGGGATCCTTCTCTCATGAACATTAGATTAGTTATGGAAGATTGGTCTATGAAGCGACCCATGGGGATTCTATATGTTATATTAGTTAAGGTGGCCTGTTTCATATTTCTAGCTGATTTTGTCGTTCTCGATTGTGAGACGAACATCGAGGTTCCCATAATCTTGGGTAGACCTTTCCTCACAACTGGGATTATGATTATTGATCTAAAATCAAATGAGCTACTATTTAATTTTAATGATGAAGTAGTTCGATTCGATGTATGCTTGTCCATGAAATAGCATAAAGATATGAGTGTATTTTCTATTATCGATGTTTACTATAAGGAGGTGTAGGAAATACCTAGAGAGGAAAAATTTGTTGGGGAGACTTTAGTTACTGTATTAATTAATTTTGATCTAGACGATATTTAAGTTAATGAGAAGACTGTGTATACCTTGACAGGCATGGGATCTTATTCTTATGCACCCTATTTGGACTTGAAAAATCATTACAGTCTACCTGCTAAGACGGCTATTGAAGAGCCACCTACTTTGGAGCTGAAAGAGTTGCCCAGTTATTTGTCGTATATGTTCTGGGGCAACGAGAATACAATTCCTATTATATTATGGCTGACTTGGCTGAGCAAGAGATGGAAGCCCTCATCTCTATTTTTAAGAGATAGAAGAGGGTAATTGGTTGGATAATTGCAGACATTATCAGTATTCCTCCTGGTATAAGCACACATTAAATCCATCTAGAGGAGGATTATGTCTCAACTATTGAGCATCAACATCGTGTAAATCCACCTATGCAAGAGGTGGTAAAGAAATAAATCAACAAGTGGCTAGATGTAGGAGTGGTATACCCCATCTCAGATAGTAAGTGAGAGAGTCCTGTTGATTGCTTACCCAAAGAAAAGGGTCATGACAGTGGTGGAAAATGAGAAGAATGAGTTGATTCCACTCAGGTCTGTTACTAGATGGAGAGTGTATATGGATTACAAAAAACATTAATCATAGACATTAAAGGACCACTTCCCAATGCCGATCATGGATCAGATGCTTGGTCAGTTGGCGAAAAGAGGTTTGTATTATTTCTTGGATTGTTATTCTGGTTACAATCATATTTCTATAGCCTTAGAGGATCAAGAGAAAAAAAACATTCACCTATTCATATGGTACTTATGCATTTAAGCGGATCTTTTTTGGATTGTGTAATGGACCCTCTACCTTTCAATGGTGCATGATATCTATTTTCTCAGATATGGTTAAAGACATCTTAGAGGTGTTTATGGATGATTTTTCTATGGTAGAAGTTTCGTTTGAGTTGTGTTTGGTTAATCAGAGTAGGGCATTACAGTTGTATGAGGAGTTCAATCTTGTGCTTAATTAGGAGAAATGCCAGTTCATAGTGAAGGATAGCATTATTCTCGGACACAAAATTTTAGCAAAGGGGATTAAAGTTGATCGAGCTAAAGTTGAGGGTATATATAAGCTTCAACCTCCTATTTTAGTGAAAAGGGTGCGTAGTTTCCTCTGTCATGCTGGTTTCTATCAGAGGTTTATAAAGGACTTCTCAAAGATTGAAAATCCCCTTTGCAAACTTTTGGAGAAGGAAGTAAAATTCTCCTTTGAGGAGAATTTCTTGAAGGCATTTGAATAGCTTAAAGGGAACTAGATTGATGCTCCTATTATTGTTGTATCGAATTGGTCAAAACAATTTGAGATCATGTATGGTACAAGCGGTATTGCCCTTGGAGCTGTGTTAGGATAAAAGAAACAAAAATTATTTCATTCAATTTATTATGCTAGCAAAGCACTGAATGGAGCTCAAAAGAACTACACCGTCACGGAACAGGAACTTCTTGATGTAGTCTATGCTTTTGAGATATTTCAGGCTTATTTGCTGGGAACCAAGGTGGTGGTCCACACCAACCACGCAACCTTGAGTTATATGATGGTGAAAAGGATGCAAAACCTAGGTTTATTAGATGGGTGCTGCTACTTCAAGAATTTTACTTTGAAGTCAAATATAGAAAAGATTGTGTAAACCAAGTTGCAAATTATCTATCTAGGCTTGAAAGGGAACAAGCAGTTAGAGATATATTTGAGAACAATGATGCATTTTTGGATGATGAAATCTTAGATGCTGTTTCACAAATTATGTGGTGAGCGATATGATACCAGAGAACCTTTACTTTCATCAAAGGAAAAAGTGTCTCCATGATGTGACCTATTAATTTTGGAATAAGTTATATCTTTTTTAGTGATGTATGAATGGTATTATTAGACGGTGCTTCCTAGAAGTAAATGTGTTGATTATACTGGAAGCGAGTCATGCTACCTAGTTGGAGGTCACCATGTAGGTGATTGGACTGCAAGGAAAGTGTTTCAGAGTGGCTAGTATTGTCCCTCTTTGTTCAAAGATGCCTACGAGTTCTTAAAGAGGTGAGACCAATTTCAAAGGCAAGGGTTTATCTCAAAGAACCATGAGATGCCAATGTCTAAAATACTGGAGGTAGAATTATTCGATGTCTGGGGCATTGATTTAATGGGGCCTATAGTGAGCTCATTTGGGATGAAGTATATATTAGTGGACATTGACTACATGTCAAAATGGATTGAAGAAGTGGCTCTGGCAGATAATGAAGAGAAGACAGTTGTTGCATTCTTAGGGAAAAACATCTTCTCTCGCATTGAGGTACCACGTACCATCATCAGAGATGGAGGATCACACTTTTGCAACAATATGTTTAGAGCTACCTTGGTAAATACGGAGTTAAGTAGCATGAAGTGGCTACACTATACCACCCACAAACTACTAGGCAGGTAGAAATATCTAATCGGGAAATCAAAGTATGCCAAGACTGTAAATGCTAGCAGGAAGGATTGGTCTTGGACGCTAGACGATGCCTTATAGGTATATCGAACGACTTTCAATACACCTATTGGCATGTCACCTTACCAAATAGTTTATGGGAAGGCATGTTATTTTCTGATTGAGCTAGAGCATAAACCATTATGGTCACTGAAGCGTCTTAACTTGAATTGGAGTAAGGCAGCGAATATGAGACTAGGGTAGCTAAATAAGATGGATGGGTTCCATCTTGGTTCTTGTGATCGGACTGATCTATACAAGGAAAGAATGAAGAAGTACCACGATCACAGGATTGAAAAGCAGGATTTCCAGAAAGGTGACTTGGTGTTTCTGTTCAACTCTAGACTCAAACTGTTCCCAAGTAAGCTAAAGTAAAAATGGTCCAGCCCCTTTGAAATTATTCATATCTACTTATCTGGAGTAGTGGAACTTGAAAATGAAGACGGAAGTGTCTTTAATGTAAATAGGTAGAGTGTGAAATTGTGTATCGGTTCACTGGACTCGATAACAAGTATTGATACTATCTATCTCGATGAAGTTTGAGTAATAGATATAACTAAGTCATGCCGCAATGACAAATCAGGCACTTGTGGGAGGCAAACTATAGTGTGTTGTTGTAAAACATTAGTTAAATTATTTTTTTATTCTAGTTCATGTTTGATGTGTTTATGAAGTGTGCAGGATTTAAAATACAGCAAAAAGAAGGAGTAATACAATTTGAAAAGGAGGGGTGGGAATCTGAGCTACTGGAACAAAAGTGACGGCAAAATTGGTGGACCACCAGTCATCTGACGGACTACCATTTCTACCATTGTAAAGAAGATGAAAAATTCATTCACTAGAAAGATTTTAAGACCAGAGTGGTGGACGATCATTACATTGGTAGACCACCTCACTAACCGTCAAAATCCAGCTGAGTTGCCTAGGATCTGGTAAGGTGCGATGGCCAAAGTGGGAGACCGTTACAAATTTGGTAGACCATCACTTGGACCGTTGAAATGAAATCGACGTGACCATGTTCAGGTATGAAGGGACGACCCAAATGGTGGTCCATCACATTTCTGACGGATCATCATAGTAGCCGTCGTTGTTACCCTAGTACTGGGTTGGGTATGGTTAAAACTTGTTCTTTATTTAAGTGACCTATATTTGGCCAAATTAATTTAAAGAGGCAAAAGAGCAGTTACATATGTTGTACCCTTTTCAACTTCTTCAATTGATCAAATTCCTTTGGATTCAATGTATATGAAGGCATTTTCTCTTCCTGGGACTCTCTATCTACTCACTTTTTCCTTATTTAAGTGACCACCTTTTTTATTTATCTTCATCTCAAACATTCTTGAAAGCAATTGTAGAGTTTTAAGTTAAGTTTGTTTTCGATATTTGCAAGTAAGTAAAAGAGTAACTTCTTTAAAATCAAGGTATGAGCACCTCTATGTCTTTTATTTTTTAACTGATACAACATGAAATGAATAATTGGTTGGTTGATAAAAGTTAATCTTGTTTTCTTCTTTTGCTTTAAATTGTTTTGAGTCCAAAATAAAAATATACTCTATGTGGGTGAAGTCTGAGTAACCCGTATGCTAAAAAGTGTGGATTTGTGTGCATAAATGTGAAGTGGTGTCAATTTTTTCTGAAAAAAATGGGATTGCATGCTAAATATTCATCAAAATTCTGAATTGAATCCAAAATCTAAAGAAGAGGGTACGATGGTTGAAATTGTGAACCATCAACTTTGCGACGGAGCACCAAATGGACCATCGCAAGAACCCCAGAAGTGACACCCATAGTATAAGATGTGATGGCCAAAGTGGTGGACCGTCAACTTTTTGACAGACAACCATATGGACGTCACAACTCTCTGAACATTCAGATCTTCTGGATAAGACATGACGGCCCACCTGGTGGACCATCAGTTACTCGAAGTACCACCAATGTGGCTGTCAGGTCTAAGTTTTCACTAGTTGGGCTGTTTTTGCATTATAAACTATTTCCTTACTTCTGTTTTAGGCAATATGGCTCATAAACTACAAATAAATAGAGGAGGAAGATCCCAAAGAGGTAGAGGTGCACTTGCACCTTTTTACAACACCAAGAAATAAGAAAGGGAACCATTAATACTCTTCCAGTCTAAAGAGAAGAGCAACAGTAGTACAAGCAGTACCAACTCACGCCCAGATGAGGCAATGATTGCTATATCTCAGCCTGTGCCTATTGTGTGTGAAACTGAGGCTGCTAATATGGCAAAACAAATGGAAGCAACTGATATGGATACTTAACTTGAGGATGATAATGTTATCAAGCCTAAAGATCCTCAAGTTTGAGGGGCGATTAGATGGCAGATAGAGGGAGCATGAGGGAAATTCTATAATGGATTGATACCTACAGCAAGAAGGATAAAAGGTCCATTCGCGAAGGAACATTAGATTGTTACAGTGGAGCTATTTTAGTATCCTGAGTTGGAACGCCATTTCAACAAGTATGAAATCGCATGGATGAGCAGTCCACCAGGAGCTTATATGCTGAATTGGGTAAGAGAATTCTTTGGCAATTATCTTGCACTAGTAGAAAAGGATTGTCCAAAGGGGACATCAGTTACAAGCTTGTCGAACAAAGAGTTCGTACCAATTTGAGGATTCACTATCGATATTTTAGCCCGAAAAATTAATAAGATGTTGTTTGGGCCAGAGTACAAGGCTCCACTTACTTTACCTGATCTTGAGAATAGCTTGAGAACTGTATCCACTCAGAGGCCTTGGGTGGCTTCATTATTGACTGATTGTGGCAACCCTTCTTAGTTGAATAATCCACGGGAGCGATTACAAAATATTCCATTAGATTCAAGACTAAGTTCTGGTGGGCTGTTGTTTGCCGAAGGTTGATGCCAACAAAAGGTGATGGAAACTTGGATAAACACAGGGTCGTATTGGGGAAAAGCTTAGTTACAGGGATACAAGTTGACTTTGGCCAGATTATTGTGGATGGGATATTTGTGAGGGACATAAAACAAGTAGTGCATTGTGGTTCCCTTGCTTAATCACTGGGTTATGCAAACAGGATGGTGTTCCCCTGATCTATGGAGTAGACAATGAAATCCCAGCTACACATAGACACTAACATTGTGAGGTCGAAAGTCTACTAGAATTTTGAGATGCGTATCACCAAGACTCCAGCTTGCAAGACTCAATCTACACCATCTCCTGATACTACAAAAATTCCCGCAGTTATGTCGTTGCCCATCAACACTTATGTGCCACCAGAGCATGTGCCTTAAGGTACTTATGCAGGTTTGGGCTCTACACAGTCTATGGGAGGAGTAGACTTTGTTGAATACAGGTTAACGTAGGAGAATTTTGCAAAATCAATGAAGTTACAGAAGAGGATTTAGAGAAAGTTAGATAATCAGAATTCAAGCCTTTTGTTGATGAAATTATAGCTAAGGCAATCAATCCATTCTATACTATTCAAGCTCGTATGTACATCATGGAGCACTGCATCAACCAAAGTCTAGATGCGTTGTCCCTCCCTGATCTTGCAAAGGTCATGGCTGAATTTGAGTAGGAAAGACTGATATAGTGGAGTTAAAAGGAAGGCAACCACAATACACTATTTTTAACCCAACCTTAGTGGTAAGTGGCGATGATGAGGGTATTGTGGATCTAATGGGATGACCTGTTAAAGATAAATAAAAGCAGTATATGGATGAGCAAGCTGCAAGAAAAGAAGAAAACAGGAGAAAGAGAGCAGCAATGACACCGGAACAACAGGAACAATATGATATGAAGAGAGATCAAAAGAAATCAAGGAAAGATGAAAGAAAGAGAAAAAAGAGAGAAGGATATAAATTAGAAGAAGTATCTACTAGTGTTGCCCCAACAAGGGGGGAAAGTTCAGGCTCAAACCGAGAGATAATTCCTCTGGCTCTAGAGGGGAAGGTTTTGAGTACTCCTACCACCATAGGGTCAAACATTGCACCAGGTGAGGATGACTGATCCTCACCACACTTCATAGATGCCTCAGATGAATAAGAGGCAATACAAGTATACCCATTCCTTTGTACTTTAATTTAATGCTTTAAGGACAATGCATGTATTTTTTTGTGGGGGTAGTGTACTTCTACCATGGGGAGGTTGTGTTGTCGATATTGTGAACCCCTACCATGTGCAATCTGGGAGAAGCAGCATGTCTAGGATTAGGTTAATTTTGTAATTTTATTTTTTAGGTTTAACTTTAGATTTACATTTTTCATGTTTTTAAGTCTTATTATGTCTTTGGTGTTGCTCCATGAAATTAATGTGTTGTTGGTCTTAGAATATTTTTGTAAATATGGATGATGAATGATGTTTGTATCAAACTATTACTATTTTTATTTCACTGTTTACCTTTGTCTCTTAGGATATGTGAGCAATTGTTAGTGAATCTGTAGTTGGCATTAATCTATAAATATCAATGACATGGATGCACATCTTAAGAACAGTAGAATGAGTTTGACTCAGCTACGAATACATAGTAATGTACCTACAATTTACCTGGTTCAATTGATGCTGCTCTGTAGTTGATGGAATAAGAAGTGATGGCAGGCCACCTTGTGATTTTAGTCCACTTAGCAAAAATAATTAACCCCACCAAAAATAATTTTTCATTTTTGAACCCTTTTTGAGCCTTTGTTAATTTTTTTTATTTTATTCTTAACAAGCATTCTAGTTAACTCTCTTTCAGTTGTTG
Source organism: Capsicum annuum (assembly GCF_002878395.1). Lineage (NCBI taxonomy): Eukaryota > Viridiplantae > Streptophyta > Magnoliopsida > Solanales > Solanaceae > Capsicum > Capsicum annuum. The sequence goes on along the minus strand of NW_025889792.1, from coordinate 104,297 downwards.
ACTCCTAGCTCTGGCCCTGGCCTAGTAATGGGCAATGTGTACCTAAACTTAGGAAAAACACCTAAGTTGAGGGTAGCTATTGTAGGGCTGTTAACTGCCTAAGGGAAAATTGGTCTAGACTTTGAATTTGAGCATTTGGCCCTGGTTTAGTTAAGATAATGTGCCCCTTGACTTATGGCATCAGACTAAGTTGAGGGTGGTTGATGCTTGTATATATATACACCAAAAAAATTAAAAGAAAAAGAAAAAGAGGAGAAAACGGGAGTTATTGTAGTAAAGCTTTAATGAATGGAAAAAGACAAGTGAGAAAGCAAAGCAACTTTAATAAACTCTTTGTTGTTCAACTATTAGAAACTGACTTTGAACTTGACCCTTATTGCATCACGAATATACCACTATGGATTACATTGTTTGGACAGCTTGTTGGATACTACTCTGGTGAGTTGTTGAGAAAGTTTATAGAGGCACTGGTCGAACTCTTTACACAAATCAATTTACTACTAGTACGGAGTGTATCTCTTATGCATGTGAATGTGTTGAAGTAAATGCTTCATAACCTCTAATGATTCTATAAAAATGGTGACTCTAACTGGTGAATTCCATTAACCAGTTATGTACGGCTAGAAAGCTCGGTTCTATAAATACTACCTTTTGTTGGTGACTCATCTGATGATTGTAGGGTGCATATAATTGATGGGAACAAGGATTAGGAAGAATTCCAAGAGAAACCAAAATAGAGAAGAAGGAATAGATTAAGAAGAAGACATTTGCATCAAAATAGGAAAATGATAGAAGTTAGAGTTACTCTGGGTGAGTTTTCCACTACCCCCTCCCTCCACCTGGTCAAGAGCAACACCAACCTTTATAAGATAAGAATGTTTATCCTACTCTACATGTCCAAAGTGTTCCTCCGTTGCAAGTATTTGAGGGTGATAGGAATATTTTAGATGGAGTTGCTAGTACTTCTAGGGGTGACAATAGGTTCTCAACTCTATAATTTATTAAAGACTAAGATTGTGGGCCAGATGGTCCTAGTGAAACTCCCCACCTTATCTGGATTTTTCAGCTTGGAATTTCAGGGTATTGAATAAACCACTCGAGTAGAAAGAGTTAAATATCATTCTTAAAAAGTAATTGATAGATTTAATAAGATTCTTAGAAACATGGGTTAAGCAACATAAAAGCCCCAACATTATGGCAAAGGTTGCACCAGGATGAAATGTTAGTTCCAATTACTAAGTGGCTCCAAATGGTCGAATTTTTCAACTTTGGATATCAAATATGCAGAGGTAGGTGTTGATTTCCCGTAAGCAATTCATGGATTGTTATATTGAATATCCTGCTGATTCATTTTCTAATTATGTTATAATAGTGTATGTAAAAAATACTATTACTGAAAGATATACATGTTGGACTACTTTAGTGGGAACAAGTGTAGCCATTTAGGAACCTTTGATCTAAGTTTAGATTTCAATAATATCTTGAACAGTGATGAAAGATTGGGATCCCTTTATAGGATTTCTAAATCACTTGACTTTAGGGACATTATGGATTCTCTACAACTCACTCATATAATATCTAGGGATTGTTTTTACTCCTTTTGTAATAAATAGGGTCAAAATCATAGATTACTATAGAATTTACTGGGCTATAAGAAATTATCACTGGTTGTAGGCTATGAAAAAGCGTAGGGTGACTACATATTGTCAAGATTATCTGATCTTTCCGTATATTAGTTATATTGTAATCCAACACTGAGTAATAGGCCAAAACCTTTCAAGTTATTCTCCACAGTCATGCATCACCACCAATTTTTTAAAATTATTGCAAGCACCTGGACACACACACTAGAACCAGAATGTATTATCTAGCTCAAAAACTAAAAGCTCTTTAAAATAATCTATGGAGTCTGAACTCTTACCTAGATTCCTACGAAATTCATTTACATACTAACAAGATGAAATTTGTAGTTGTTCAGGATAATTAAGCTTCTAATATGTCAACTTAGATTTTAATAGCGGTGGAAAAAAATCACTTTTAGAACTCGAACAAATAAAGCCTAGTTGAAAAGCAAGCATTAAGGCAATAATCTAGGGCCACCAGGATCGCGTGTGGAGATATTAATTCCTAAAGTTTTCATTCTTAATGTAGTAGTAGAGTAAGAAGGAATATTATTACCTTTATCTATTAAGATCAAAGACTAAAGATTGTAGATCCAGCATTAGTGGAACAAGAGTTTGTAACCTTTTTCACTACCTTGTTTGGAACTACAACTGTTGACGTTCTTATTCTATATTCAGAAGTTATTAAGAGGCCATTGCTGATCTATGAAAAAAAAGATGGCATTTGCATAATAGGTCATAGAGGAAGAGATCTTGATTTCTTTGAAATACATGCCCATTGAGAAATCACAAGGAGTGGATAGTATACTTATTGAGTTCTACACTAGCCAATAGTGATGAATGATGTACTAATGCTTTTACATGAATTTTTCCAATCAGGTAAACTTCTTAGAACCTTTAGTTGCACTGCAGTGAGTCTTGTGCCAAGGGTTCCTTCACCTACAAATGTTAAGGATTATAGAACTATAGCATGTTGTAACACCTTTCATAAAATTAAACCAAAGTTGTTAACAAATTAGATGAAAGGGGTAACAAACGCTATTATTAGACAATCCAAATATGCTTTTATATAGGGGAGATCCATCATATACAATGTGTTTTTTAGCTATAAATTGCTGAAGTGGTACACTAGGAATGGCTTTCTCCTAGGTGTGTGATAATTATCAATTTAATAAAAGCCTATGATATTATTGAATAGTGTTTCCTGAAGAGTTTACTTGTAGAACTAGGATTTCCTAAAAAATAATAGGTAATGGTGTGTGTTAGAACTGCCTCTTATTCTCCAGTACTTAGTGGTGAGCTCACTAATCTTTTTCAAGGTAAAAGGGGGAATAGGCAAGGTGACCTTATGTCACCTTACATTTTTGTGATTGCTATGGAATATTTGCATAGAGAACTATCCGTAATTAATTTATATCCCACGTTCTAGTTTCATCTCAGGTGCTAAAAATTTGGTCTTGTTCAGATTTGCTTTGGAGATGATTTACTAATGTTATGTAAAGCAGATATTGAATCTACAGAACTTTTACAACAAGTTTTAGTAGGTTTTTTTACAACTTCTAGGCTTCAAGTAGACCAAGACAAAAGTTCTATCTTCATGTCAAGTGTAAAGACTCAATCAAACAACAAATTATGTAGACATTGGGATTCAGGGAAAGGGATCTTCCATTTAAGTACCTAGGAGTTACCCTATTTTCGAAGAAACTAACAGTAGACCAATGCTTCCCTTTGGTAGATAAAATTCTCGACAGAATAAAATACAGGTCAACAAAACTTCTAACATATTTAGGAAGGCTCCTGTTTATCAAATCTTTTTGCTTTGTCATACAAACTTATTAGGCACTGATTTTTATACTTTCCCAGAAGATCATGAAACTTATATATGCTCATTGCACAATATTGCCATGGACATGTAAAACTTGACCTTCTAAGAGAGATTTAGTATCTTGGAAGTAGTTATGTATGCCCAAGGTCATAGGAGGGTAAAAAATATAGAAGATTTGTAACTAGAATAAAGATGTTTCTAAGTAATTGTTAGATACTATGGATCACTAAAAAATAGCATTTAGTAACTGAAAAAATTCATTGTTAATCAACATATATCCATTGTTATATCGTTTTAGCAATGGATCAACGACGGAATATTGGTAGTTGCTATTTTACTTGTTTCTAACCTCGTAGAAATGGAGAAAAAGAAATCCGTTGCCAATTTTACATTGTTGTAGAGACAAAAGAGATCCATTGCCTTTCATGAAATGAATGTTTTTGTTGTTATATTTATAAATTTCTTTACTAATTTCATAATGTATTT